>NC_057807.1:683350888-683354626 GCF_018294505.1 Triticum aestivum | reverse complement strand
GCGCGACTCTTTCTTATTTTAGCCCTCGGCCGGATCGTCGAAACAATCGAGTACGTCGTCAAAGCGTGGCGCAACCAAGACGATGAAACAAGGAGAAACATGCACCATCGAGGTTGTCGACAGTGCAACCGGCAGGCCGCTGGAGCCCCGCAAGAACGCCACCAAGTTTGTCAGCCAATGCGGAGCCATTGTTAGAGACAACGTCTCGATCACCGTCCAGGAGTGGAATGAGCCAAAGAAGGCACGAATTGATGGTTTCACTTTTGTCGATAAGAGAACAAAAAAAGATTGCTTCAAGAAGCTTATGGAACATTTCGTTCTACCTCCGGAATACAACAAATTCGATGAGGAGGGTAACAAGATTGAGGAAAACAAGGAGAGGAGGAGGCTAGTCAAACAGTTCGCTCTTCATAAGATGGCCGGCGCATTCCGGAAATTCAAGCAAAATCTAGCCCATGACTTTGTCAAGCAGAACAAGACTCCGGATTTCAAAGGACAATATGAGAAACTGAAAGATGATTGGCCAGAATTTGTGAAGCAAAAGAAATCGGAGCAGTTCATTCAAATATCGAAAAAAAATAAGGAAAATGCGGCTAAGAAGGAGTACAATCATGTTATGGGGCCAGGAGGGTATCGCCTTTGGGAGCCTAGGTGGGAGAAGATGGAGAACGAGCTGAGGGTGCGAGGAATCCGTCCAGGTACGGAGGGATGGGACCCAAGGGCCAAAAGCTGGTGGTACGGGCATGGGGGAACGCTGAACCCGGAGACAGGGGAGTGTGTTTACCGGGGCAAATTAATTAAACCCACCCAAGCCCTTATTAACACAATGAGGGATGCTCAACAGGGGAAGATCAAGTTCAACAGAGAGAACGACGCGCTGACAAAAGCCCTCGGGAATCCTGAACATGGAGGACGTGTACGAGGCATGGGGCACATTCCGTGGAAAATAGGGTTCCCCCAGAACGATGACCCGTACGGTTACAGAAGCCGTAAGAGAAAGATGGATCAGGAAGCAGATGTTGTGGCGCGGTTGGCATCGGAAATGGAGGTGATGAAGAAAACCATGAGTGTACTAGTAGCCGAAAGAGATGCAGCTCGGGTGCAGCATGAAGATCATCCAGCGGATCTCGGAAGCCAGCAGCGGAGAAGCAGCGTGGCTTCCACGGAGGCCCCACCGGAGCCTCTGGTGGTCCAAATTACTGCACCGGAGCCTCTGGTGGTCGAAATTACTTCATCGGAGCCTCCTCGCTACCCCGTGGACGATATAAAGGAGATGAAAGAATGTCATCTGTATTATCCTATCGGGAACATGTCCATGAAGGTAGCCATCGGCAGTGCTTTACCATGTTTACCTGGAGCACTCCACCACAACAACCCCATTCAAGATGGCTATGCTCGTGTCACGGTGGAGGACATAGTCCAAGGGTTTGAGGACCTGGAGATTGACATTGCTACACCTGAAGGGGAGAAAAGACTTGGAGATGTCAAGCGCCATTTCATTCTATGGAAAAAGAAGTTTATCAAGTTTCCAGGCGAGGCGCCAAGGACAACAAGTCCACCCCCCTACGGTGGTGGTGGTGGCGGTGGCGGTGGTGGTGGTGGTGGTGGTGGTGGCGGTTCACCTACACCTCCGTCACGTCAGCCGACGCCGCCCCCCAGTCCACAACGTCCGGCGGGTGATCAGCCGCCGCCCCCCAGTCCTCGTCCGGCGGGTGATCAGACGCCGCCCCCCAATCCACCTCCGGCAAAGAAGCAGAAGCAGTCCTGGATTATTAACCCGGACCCTTATGTACCTAAGACCACAAAGGTACCGGAGCCATCACTGAAGCCTCTCCCCACAAGGCCTTGGGAACGTAGTGCCGAGGAAGTCGACGCGGCCGCGGCTGCTGATTTGGAGAAATGGAAGGCGGACTGCAAGAAGAAAACAGAGCCCGAGCCCAAGCAAGTATTTTCTGATGAGCAAAAGAAGTGGGCTAAGTCATTTTTGAGCACACCGTCCCAAGCCGCGAAGAATCTGCCTAACGACTATGCACGTGAACTTCGCAGGCAGGCACTCATGTTCAAGGAGAACAAAGAGCGGGAGAAGGCCGAAAGTAAAAAAAGCGGGAAACAAGTTGCCCAGCTCGGGGAACAAAGTAAACAATCGATTGCCCCGCTTATAGTGGAAGCCTTCTGTCCGGATGACCCCGAGATCATACAAGCTGCGGCAGCACAGGGATTGACTGTAACGAGTGCCAGAGAACAAGCGGCCAACTTAGGTATTACTCTTCGTGAACTGTTAGGCCTTGATGAGGCGCCAGTGAAGGAGGTAGTAATTACATATGTCAAGAATGGGCCTCTCGTCGAGCCTGCGGAGGAAAATGATCTACCTCCACAAATGAAAGGTCTGCTGAAATGGTACAAGGGTTACATAAAAAATAAAAACGCCAAAGAATATATTTATGCGGAAGTTAGACATGAGCATCACTTCAAACATTACTATGTACAAATTGAACTGAGTGAATTGTTCCAGCTTTTCAATCTGCGCGAGCTCGATAAATCTATCATCAGTTGCTACGTTCTGTAAGTGATTTATTAATTTCTACCTCATCTCGTTCATATTGCCTGCACTATATATATGTCCTAACTATATTGTTGTGTACGCTATTATACATGCAGAATGAAGATTAAGGAATGCAGAGTAAGGAACATCCATGATGTTGGGTTCATTGACCCACACATCGTTAATGGACATGTGTTGGAGCGTTACCCCGCCGACGTGGAGGCAGACCTGTGGCAGTTTCTTACAAAGCAGGAACTCAAAAGTGATATTCTATTTCCTTACCATTTTGAGTGAGTGTTTCTGTCTTGAGCACATTCTCTTTTGTTTACTCCATGCATGGTATGTGGCCGGCTAATCGATGAGTTATGCATGACGTACTGTGCATGTATCGTGTCCGCAGGTTCCACTGGATTCTGCTAGTAATTAAAGTTAACACCTCAGAATGTCTCGTCCACGACTCTGTGAATATGGATCCAAAGCTTTGGGGCGGCATGAGAAGAATGCTGCAGAAGTAATTATTTTCATTCATTTGCGCTCTATATCGATCGGCCTATTTCGTTCATTTCCTAATATCAAGTAACTAATTAATAACTCTCTTGTTCATTTAATTTTCTTTGCCTCGTAGGGTTTGGAGACGGTTCGTAGATACAAAGGTCGGTGAATTCAAAAAAGAGCTAGAATTCAAAATGTTAAAGACTAAGAATGCTGGGGATATTCAGCCACTGGAGACCAATCTATGTGGATACTATGTCTGTGAGATGATCCGGAGATACACCTCTGAGCGGGTTCCGAGTGATACCAATGCTAAGAGGAATAACCTCCGGTGGATGCTTAGTCCAGAAGCTCGCTTCCGACCACTTCAAGAGGAACTAGCTGGATGGTTCAGCAGGGAAGTCCTCCATCCTAAAGGAGAACACTATTACGAGGACGTAGAACTTTATATGCATTAAATCATGTATGGAAACTTGTTCAAAATTGTATATGGTCATCCGATGATATTGAATATATGTTGTATATTCCTCTTGAATTCTTTTTGGTTCTAATTTCAAATTTATTTGAAATTGTACATTCATATGCATGTATGTAGTACCGTAGAATATATGAAACTCCTTCAAAATTAAAATAAAGCACAAAAGAAATAAAACAATACAAATTAAACAGAAAACAGGTTTAAGGGGGGAGGTTTAGGGGGGGGG
>NC_057807.1:683340847-683350536 GCF_018294505.1 Triticum aestivum | reverse complement strand
AACCGCGACTAAAGGTCCTCCGCCCCGACGGCGACCTGGCGCCCACGAGGACGGGCCTTTAGTCGCGGTTCTTAAGCAACCGCGACTAAAGGGGGGGGGCCTTTAGTCGCGCCCGGTCGGTCGCGGTTGCGCAACCGCGACTAATGGCAGTTGCGAACCGCGACCAAAGGCCTTTTTTCCACCAGTGCTCGTGCGTGTGTGTGCGCGGGTGCCGCAGGAAGTAGTTGCTAGGTGCCGCTGGTATAAAAGGCCATGTAATCACTTCGTTCTGGTTGAGCCGTGTGACTATGTAGCCACCGTAAGGAAGAAAAGGAGTGGGACGTTCGTGCGCCCGTGGCGGGGTTCGTACGCCGGCCGGAAAATCTTGTGTCCGTGTTCTTCTTCGTCCACCTTCGTTCGAGTGAGAGGAGAGGTAGCTAGAGGGCTGCGGTTCCAACAATTGGTATCATGAGCTTGGTGTCTTGGGCGTGCTTGCCGTGCTGGAGGCGTGGCAGCGATGGCGGCGCTCGCCGGCGGCTGCGCGATGGAGCTCCGGGCCGTGTGCCGGCCCATGGAGGTGGGCGGCGCTGTGGCTCTCATGGCGCGTGGCGGATGCGGCGGGCGGTGACGTCGTGCGTGCGGCGACCGCGGAGGCCGCCGAGGCGCTGCGTGGTGGCGCGGCGGTGCAGCACGGCATGGCGGCATGGAGGCCGCGGCGGTGCAGGGCAATAAGACGCGGCGGCGAGCCGCTCGCGACCGGTGCGTGTTATGGGTGCGCACTGGACGTGCCGGGCGTGTCGGGACCGCGGGAGTGGACCGCGTCGAGGCGCTGGACCTGGTTGCGCAGATCGCGTACGTGTGCGGCGGGAGCGCGGGCCGGGAGCGCGGGGACGTGGGGTGTGCGCACGAAGGGCACGGCGGTCGCGGAGACGAGGAGGTCGCGAAGGACCTGCGTGGTGGCGCAGAGGTCGCGACGGCTCGGGGCGACAACTGTGAAAGGTGCGTGGCACGGAGGCGCGGCGTGGCGGCTGTCATGGCGGACACGGAGGTGGCACGCGGTGAGCGTCTGGTGCTGTCGGGCTCGTCGGGCGCGTCGGATGCGTGCGGGACGTGCGGGACGCACTGGTGCTGTCGGGCTCGTCGGGCGCGTCGGTTGCGTGCAGGACGTGCGGGGCGCGGTGGGACGCCAGGCGTGTGTCGCCGGCGGAGATGAAGCTCGGCGAGTGCGCCAGGTCGGGTCCGTGGCGGTGCGACCGGCGTCGATACGTCGGGTCGGGTCCGCGGGCTGGGTCACGGCCATGACGACGACAATGACGGAAGCTACATCAACTCCGGCCATGGCGAATCAAGATTAGGAGAAAAATGTTACTAGTAATTTTGATTAGTTAGTTGCATGCATATAGTTAGCTGGTTAGTGGCCGGACTTTGAGGAAAGTTAGCGCGCAGTAGATAGGGATGCATGTAGGTCGTTGGCTTGTTAGCTGGGTTAGTGCGTACGTGTGCAGGCCGGTTCTCCAAGAGCTCGTGCGTGTGTGTGCGCGGGTGCCGCAGGAAGTAGTTGTTAGGTGCTGCTGGTATAAAAGGCCATGTAATCACTTCGTTCTGGTTGAGCCGTGTGTAGCCATGTAGCCACTGTAAGGAAGAAAAGGAGTGGGGCGTTCGTGCGCCCGTGGCGGCGTTCGTGCGCCGGCCGGAAAATCTTGTGTCCGTGTTCTTCTTCGTCCACCTTCGTTCGAGTGAGAGGAGAGGTAGCTAGAGGGCTGCGGTTACAACATAATTTGAAACATTGAAAGAGTACTATCTCTCCACTCATCCTCCATACCAGAGAAGATTGCAGTTTTTATCACAACCGAAGATCATGAAGACGGCACTTGAACTATATAGAGAAGTCACTTTCATTAAAGATAGTATAAAACGATAGGTACCAGGCGTTTTATGGAGAAATCAAGCAGAGATGAATCTAGATTTGACATAGTTCAGTTTCCATTTTGAGTTCTTTACAATGTCCCCAAAGTTAAAATGGGCCATCCATGTATGCCAATCCAATGGTTAAATTCATCTGATAATGCAACACAATTCTACGGGAGTACCATCACCTAAGAGGGTACCTGCGTTCCAAGGGTAAAGTTGTAGCTTTGATTGAACAATTGTGTAGTGGGGAACTAAATTGAATTACAAGAGGAAATTTACCAGTTTTTCATTTGATTTGTGATTATGGTCATGGGGGAATTGTGTTTGATTGATGATTCCTTCCACTAAACGCTAGATCGCCATTCGTTTGTTAAACACAGTTCTTTTCGCGTTTGATATTGTGGCGGACACAAACAATTTTGACAATCTTATGAGAGATCCTCCTGCAGCTTCTCGATGTCCCATGTTCTTGTGGCCGACACAAACAATTTTGACTCCAAAACATGAGCGGTAGGTGATTCCATGCACATCGGTCTTAGCATATGATCCCGTGGTAAGTTTTCTTGCATGATCCTGGTATTCCTTGGCGTAGTACATCACACCCTTCCAAAATTCCTCTCTAAACCTGTCAAGATGAGCTTGCAAGGGCCGCTTCCGAGGACATTCAGATCGTGCCTTCAAAAGTCAGATACTTTATGAACTAGATGATTCCCCGCGTGTTGCAGCGGGAATTAGTAGCTCAAAATTTCTTGAAATATGATCAGGAACATATAAGACTATTAAACAAATCAATCATCTCTATAAATAACAAATACTGTTTTTATTTCATAAAAAGAAGAAAATAGAAAATAGTGACTGCATCATTGCATGAGCAGGTGGTTTTAGAATAGGATCCACACCATGAAGACGATTAGAACTGTTTTTGGTGTATATTCTGGCAGATCTTCTGACAACAACAGACCTCTTATATCTTGTAGAACATAACTTGCAAAATATTTACCAAAAGAATCATCAGCACTAAAATAGTATTAGGCAGATAACCAATGCTATTGATTCCCTTAGACACAGCTTCATTCAGTCCACAGTGTTATAAACAGTCTACCACATGTATGGTTAGCGGAAGAATTACGATCTTCAGAAACGTGCTATTGGCTCTTCTTGGGAAAAAAGGCAGCCTGCCATTTGGGCAAGCAGTATGTTGCCATGCCGTGGAGCAATTAAAATGCTACTCGAAATGAATATAAATTAAAATACCAGAATTGCACTACAGAGTTTTACAGTATATGAAATCATCAAACGAGGGAGATATTCTATTTGTTCTACACTTAAACCAACGTGTGATGAAGCAAGATTTTATGAGGAAAAAAAGGTAGTTTTTTTCAGTGGAATTGCAACTTCTTTGATAAACTAATAATTAGAGCCATGCAGATTCCAGAAGTAAATACCTCCCAAGCAGCAGTAATCAGTGTGGTGGCAAGCGGCAGAATGAAAGCCATGGCTGGGGAGGACATAATGTAATTCTGGTGGCACATCAGGTCGACGGCTAGCTGTTGCTGCAGCTTGCCGCAGGCACCGCACAGCAGCCTTGCACCATGGGCGTATGTGGCGGAAGGGGTAGTGTCTTCCGTCGAGCAGTTGGCATAGGAGGGAGCGACTGTGATTTGTCGCAGTCAAGCTATTTGCTAGGCCTCGTTATGCCTCCAACGCCTATCTGCACCCACATAGTGCGCCTGCAACACCTCCGCGAGATCCTCGGCCACCTCTGTGGCTATCACCGGTGATACCACCAGCTTCCAGTTAGGCAGTGATTTGCAACATCCTCGTCCTAACGCTTTTATCCACAACTGATTGGTAAAGACTTTTTTAACTGAAAGCGGACAGGACGAAACAGAGGTAGATGGAAAGTTCAGCAAGAAATGGGGAGTTAGGGACCTCGTCTCACCTGATTAATCTCCAACACCCACAAATTCGTGGAATACTATTCATCTTCATGCCTTCTCCTTCTCTCCCTCCATCCATCAATGATGTTTTGGATATGCTTTGAATTCCGCTTGGATATTATTGGGTGGCCACCACCTGAAAATTGTTTGGCGGTCCAGAACTTCAGCTCTGTGTTGGTCTCCTTACCATCCTCCTTTTGAGCTTCTCGAGATCCATGGCAGCGGGCGAGGCAGCGATGATGGAGAATGAGTTTGGCCATGGTCCTCAGAGTGGATTGGGAAGGGAGAGGGGCTGACGAGAGGGATCATCAAAGCTGAGGGAACCGAAGGGGAAGGAATGGCAAGATATGAACCCATACGGAGAGGAGAAGACAAACATGACAATAAATGGGCCTATGTGGGGAGTACTGAGCGCCGGCGCACCGGCCCAAAAATTCGGCTCGTCGTATGCGATCCGTCGGATGCGCTCACGCGTAGCCGTCAGATGCGCCCTATCCCATCGCTTTCTCACCCTCCGCTCTTGTATCAGATCTGAGAAAAAACACTGCAGGTTCATGGCGGCCGCTTCACCGCCGCCGCATCACGCAGCACGCGTCCACGGTCCACCCTCTCCCGTTTGACCTCGCCGTCAACGCTCGCCGTCGATGCTTGCCGTCGACGCCTGCAGCAAAAAAAAGGTTGCCGGAAAAAAGCAGCCATCTGCGGAAGCCCCCATTGAATCATTTGAAAAGAGTGATTCCAACAAAACAAGGCTACGGCTGTAGCAAAAATCGCTGGTCCATTAAAAGAACGAACTCCGATGGAAGCAATTTTTGGGGCTACTTCCAGCAAAAGAACATATGGTTGTAACAAAAATTTGCCTGTCCAGGAAGAACGAACTCCGGTGGAAGCACTTTTGGGGGCTACTTCCAGCAAAAAAAAGATATGGTTGTAGCAAAAAAATGCTGGTCCAGCAAGAACAACTCTTATGGAAGCAATTTTTGGGGCTGCTTCCAGCAAAACAATCCACCGGTTCCAGCAAACCTGATCCATGGTTGTAGCAGCACCCCGCCAAACTCTAGTCTAACTTGCTGTGGCGACCTCCGCGGCTCGCCGGGGTAAACCCCTACAGCTCGCCGCCGTCACTGGTTCCAGCAGAACCAGTATGTGGTTGCAGCTCCCTCCACAGCCAGTTGTAGCATCTGTGTGCTCCATCGTCAGGCCTGCTGGTCGAGGTAGTAGCTCGCCGCTCGTGCCAGGGTGTAGTCGCTGGCGTGCTCGCCGTCAATTCTCGCCGCCGGCGCGCTGAGCAGCGGGGAAACATCAGTAGATGGGAGGGATGGCGGGGCTACGAGGGAACTGTGCGGGGAGCGCGTGGAGTGGGAACGAGAGGAGGAAGATGAGAATGAACCAAGGAGGGATGGATAAGGTTGATTCGGTTTGCACGGGGCCCACGTCGGGCGAGACGTGGCTATATGTGCGTGCGTGTTGTGCGTGACGAGGCACGAAGCCGGCCCAGCGTTCGGCCGGCGCGCCGACGTAAAACGTTTCCCTATGTTATTGGCTTCGTACAAACGGTTAAGAAAAGCAGTCAGGAAGCGGTCTTATTATCTTAGCATAATAAACATCAGGGAGATAGATAGTTGCGAACTTGTGATTGGCTGGTATATGATGACATGCCATGCTGAGTTGGACCATCTGCATGTCAAGAGAATACCTTGTAGTGGGGAGCAACTTCTTAAGAATGTAAGATTAGGTTCCTTCAAGAGCCTCCAGGCTTGTTTAGGAACACCTTGCCACCGTCGCCGCTGACTTGGGGCGGGCTCTGGCCCAGATGAAGTGCCCGAGCAACTACCCCCCAGGATTTACCAAGTATGATCTGACCAGCTCAATCTTACCAATACCAGTTGCAATGGCTATGTTTTGTACGGTTGATGTATTAAGCATGTTGTAGTAAACATGCCTGACACGTCTTAGCTATTTTCCCTACCTTTTTATAGACAACTAAGCCATTCTCTGCTATGACAGCACCTGTCTTGCGATGTTTAACTCTGCTAGTTGCATTTTTATCAGTACCAGTTTCAATGGCAATACTAGGTTGCCTGTAGTTAAATGTATCTTATTTATTTTCAGTACTGCACATTGTGTGATGTTCCAGTATTAACTGTCCAGCTCAATTTCACCAATACTAGCAACAAACTTACAATACATGACTCAGGATGCTGTTAAGCCTGTTGTAATTAACAGTTGTATCCATTTTTTAATATGTCCCTTTACTATCGTGCTACTCTCCACGATGAAGATATCACTAGAGATGATGTCGTTTTATTTTCATTTGCTATTTGTGTTGGATGCTAACCTTGTTCTAGTTAATATGCCTTTCCATGTACTTACGCAGG
Organism: Triticum aestivum; assembly: GCF_018294505.1. Taxonomy (NCBI): domain Eukaryota; kingdom Viridiplantae; phylum Streptophyta; class Magnoliopsida; order Poales; family Poaceae; genus Triticum; species Triticum aestivum. The sequence continues at coordinate 683,344,328 of NC_057807.1, read as the reverse complement.
GCCATAACGGGCGATGTTGTTGTTTGCCGATGAGGTTAGCTGCATCCCATGTCTTACAGTATTTTACACCATTTGTGCAATTGCAATTTAACTTATAATATTTATTTGTTGCCCGTAGGTACACATGTCAGTGTCACTGATCCACACTTTGACCTGGAGGAACACCTCGCATCTGCTGCCGCTGACTTGGGACAGGCTCTGTCCAAGATCAAGTGCCCTAGCAACTACCTCTCAGGACTTGCCAAGTATGAACTCACCAGTTCAATCTTAACAATACCAGTTGTAATGACTATGTTTTGTACGGTTGATGTATTAAACATGTTTTACTAAACATGCCTAACACGTCTTAGCTATTTTTCCAACCTTTTTATAGACAACTGGGCCATTCTCTGCTCTGGCAGCACCTGCCTTACGATGTTTAACTCTGCCAATTGCATTTTTATCAGTACCAGTTTCAGTGGCTATACTAGGTTACCTGTCACTACTAGGGAAAACCCTAGCAGTAGCGTGCGTTTGAAGCCTATCAGTAGCGCGGGGTACATCACTACTAGTAAGGCGCTACAGCTAACGGTTAGCTGTAGCGTGGGCTGAACCGCGCTACTGCTACATCGACTTAGTAGCTGCGCTTTCTAAAATGAGCGCTACTGGTAATTAGTAGTAGCGCTTCTACTAGCACGCGCTACTACTATTATTCTGTATTTCTTTTTTATTTCATGCTGTATTCATACGCCTTTATACAAGTTTTTGTACCACAGCAATTTAGAGAATGATTTTACATCATAATGAGTTATTACATCAGTGGGAGAAAGAACCGTGGACTAGTTTCAGGTGGATGGACATCCACTTGAAACTAATCCACGGTTCTTTCACCCAATGATCTAATAAATATCATCATCATCATCATCATCATCATCATCATCATATCATTAACAACTTATCATCATAATACATCATTGTCATATAACACCTCCTCATGATAATCATTTTCATCAATGAGAAATCACATACAAGTTGGTCATTAGACATAATCACAACTACTCATCATCATCAACTCTCATAAACATATTGTACCTCATAACCTACTACATTCTCTTAGGACCTAAGATATTTTCTTGGGTAAAATAGCATAAAACAAGATATCCCCTGACTCTCCATTATGGATAATGGAGATTATCCTGTCTCCAATCCTTGCCTTTCGCGCAATGTTGCTTCCAAGAACCTCCTTACGAATGTCCATACATTTCTTCCATTCTTTGATTATCATGTGTTCACCGTTTTTAGAAACCCGGTATGCACATGTGTGATTCGTAGGACGACATGGCTGTATGTTCAAAACATTCAGGCGACCATTCTGATACATCAAATGAGGCACACAATCCATCGGGATTTTCTGTTGAAAAACATAGTAATAACTTCGTGGTTAGCAATGTATTTCAGTTTTAGAAATATGCAAAAGATGCATGTATGTCGTAATAGTAAAAAATCTTACCAAGAAATCTCCATGGAAGTTATCGTTGTTCAACATGTGCACTAGTGGCACGTATTCACCATAATTTGGAGGAGTTCGATAAAAGGCATTGTAATTCTCAATGTCAGTACAATATGCGGCCAGATGATTTTTCTCTTGATAAGTTAACTCAGAGCCATCGGTGTAGTTGGTTCTGTCTACCATCTTCCGCACACTCCTTGAAGCATGAAAATAAGCTATCAATTGAAATAAGCTGTCAACTATTTTGAAATAAGAAATATAAATTACTTAATAACTATATCTGAGGAACTCATATAGCGGAAGAATTGAAAGCGTATCAACAAGAACCCAAATGTCCAAATTATCTTGGTCGATTTCAGGATCACCAAGAGCCATGGTGACAAACATACCCTCTTGAAAATCATACATCTTGCCACGTGCTTCCCAACCCGGGCAACCAAAATGGGACACGCTCTCAGAATTGTATAGATTTACCTCAAAATCCATACCATGATGGGTCCTTAGGTTAATTTTCTTAGTTTCATTCCTCTCATGATCTTCAAAACCCATCCTCTCCAAGACATAGCGTCTTGCATGGCATGTGATAAGCTAGTCGAATTGTAAAAGACGAAAATTACACGTTGAAGTAGTAGATGTCGAGCTTAATTACGAAAACAACACTTAGTGTCGTAGCGTACCATTTCACAATCGAAGGCCTCCTCGAGCTTAATGTTGAAGCGCCGATTGTCGTCCAGGTGAGGCCTGTCGCAGAAACCCAGGTTGTCGCCGCACCAGGAGCACTCCCCGGGACCTTCTTCGTCCGACGACATTTCCTATGTTCATAATTCAAAGATTAAACTTGTACAATTAAATATATGTACTACAAAAACTAAATTAGATCACTATTATTCATCACAGGTTGACTATGGGTCTGTCGAGTCTTTTCTTGAAAACCCTCAGCTCACGCGGTGTATATATTCGACCGTCGGTGATGGTAGCTCCTCCTTTCGTTCCCGAGTGCATTACAACAAATTGTCTAGCACATGGGAACGAAGGAGAAGCCACCCCCACGACAACAGTCGGGATTCTTCGTCCTCTCATATATGGTGGATACTCTCCCTCACTGATTCCTCTCTGACATGTGCGACCGTTGGTGATGGTCGTTACTCCTCCTTCCCCTAGTGCATAACAAAGGTCTAGCACCCGGAGAAGAAGGAGAAACGACCCCCACGACAACAGACAGGATTCTTCGGCCTTGACAGTCTTAAAGTCAACCTGAAATATCATTTAATTATCTTTCTAGAAAATCCAGGCCACTCGATATTTCCTACATATTCTAGCACAAGTCATGCCAAAATTCACGGAAAATTCCGGCATGACCTTTGCTAAACAGGACATATCGAGCACCTGAAATTTGCCGGAACGGAAATTAATCAACACTCCGGCAAAACATAGGCCACTCGCATATACATGTTTTTATCTACATAGGCCTATTTGAGCAACACAAGATATACATGTTTTTATCTACATCATATCTTATAGGACTAATATTGACATGGAGATTTGGAGGGTCTCACCTCGAGGTCGGAGGGGGTCGGTGACGGGGATGATGGAGGGGTTCCTTGATTTCTGCAAAAACAAAAATCCTATAAGTTATCACTAATACATCCCGAATAGTATCATACATATAACATCACTAATTGCTTAAACTAAAAAATAACAACAAATATGGCATGTTCAACTAGTTCTATTAATTCAACTAGTTCTTACTAAAAATAAACTTACTAGAAATAGAAATAAACTAGTTCTTTCTAAAAATAAACTAATTCAACTAGTTATATTAATTTTCTTACTAAAAATACATTAGTTCTATTAATTCAACTAGTTCTTACTAAAACCAAACTAGTTCAACTACTTTATTAATTTACTTACTAACTATTTTAAAGACTTACTAAAAACAGTAAAAAAACTACATTAAACAATAGTCAAAAACAGAAAAAAAGATGGAGGGAG
>NC_057807.1:683336779-683340544 GCF_018294505.1 Triticum aestivum | reverse complement strand
GGCGGGGTGGAGGGCGAGGGAGCAGCGCGGCGGCGGCGGACGACGGGTTCGGCGCGGCTGGGCGAGAGCGAGTGAGAGGGAGAGAGTGAGTGAGAGGGAACTACACCGCACGCTCTAGGATAAGGTAAGTAAGTAGTAGCTTGTTTCAGAGAAAAGCGCTACTGCTAAGAGACGTAGCAGTAGCGCTGGCGGGGCTTACCCGCAAGTGCTAAGTGTGTCTAGCCAACTGCGCCCAGTCCAAGTATAGCAGCAGCGTTCTTTGGCAGAACGCGCTACTGCTAAAGTAGTAGCAGTAGCGCGGTTTATTTAAAATCGCTACTACTAAGTAGCAGTAGCGCCCTGTTTTGTCCAGCGCTACTGCTAAGATGTTGTGTATAAGGTTTTCCCTAGTACTGTGTAGTTAAACGTGCTTTGTTAATTATTTTCAGTACTGCACACTATGTTAGTTCAAGTATGAACATTTCAGCTCAATTTCACCAATAACAGCTACAAACTTATAAAACATGACTTAGGATGCTATTAAGATTGTTGCAATTAACAGTTGTATGCATTTTTAATCTGCCCCTTACTACCGTGCTACTCTCCGCAATGAGATATACTAGAGATGTTGCCCATTTGCTATTTTTGGTGGATGCTAACCCTGTTGTAGTTAACATGCCTTTTCATGTCCTTATGCAGGGCCATAACGGGCGATGTTGTTGTTTTCCGTTGAGGTTAGCTGCATCCCAAGTCTTATAGTACTTTACATCATTTGTGCAATTGCAGTTTAGCTTCTAACATTTACTTGCTTCTTGTAGGTACAAATGTCAACAGCACTGATCCACGCTTCAACCCAGAGGAACACCTCGCCTCCAATGTGGCCAACTTGGGGGGGGGGGGCTCTTATCCATATGAAGTGCCCCAGCAACTACCTCTCAGGACTTACCAAGTATGAACTGACCTGAATCTTACCAATTCTAGTTGCAATGGCCATGTTCTGTACGATTGATGTAGTAAGCACATGGCCATTCTCTGCTCTAGCAGCACCTGCCTTACGATGTTTAAATCTGTCAATTTCATTTCTATCAGTACCAGTTTCAAAGGCTATACTAGGTTGTCTGTTGTAGTAAACAATTCTATCCATTTTTAATCTGTCCCTTTACTACCGTGCTACTCTTTCGCAATGATGATATCACTACAGATGCTGTCGTTTTATTACCATTTGCTATTTTTGGTGGATGTTAATCCTGTTGTAGTTAATATTGCATTTCCATGTACTTACACGGGGCTACAATGGGCGATGTTGTTGTTTGTCGTCGAGGTTAGCTGCATCTCATGTCTTATACACCATATGTTTCTAAATATAAGTATTTTTAGAGATTTCAATATAGACTACATACGGAGCAAAATGAGTGAATCTAGATTCTGATGTAAAATATGTCTATATACATCCGTATGTAGTTCATATTGAAATCTCTAAAAATACTTGTACTTAGGAACGGAAGTAGTTGTATTTTACATCATTTGTGCAATCGCAGCTTAGCTTCTAACATTTACTGGTTGCTTGTAGGTACAATGAGCGGTACTGATCCACGCTTCGATCCCTTTTGCATATGGGGCAATGACATATTCATGAACAAGCGTCAAGTGAGGAAACTAAGAAAGATTGTTAGGCAAAAGAGACAGGTGATGGGAATTAAGCTCTTTATTAACACTTTGTCCAAGGCAGCAGTGAAATTTAGGATGGTAAGTAATGTGTTGCCTTTTCCTCCTGCCCATAACAAGTTACTCTATTATACATGAGTATCTGAAAGTTTTATCTTTTCAGTGGCTTTTGAAGCAATTTACCGATGATTACCTTGCAAACTACATGACCAGAGTGGAGGCAACTAAGGTTAAAGTATATAATTCATACCATGATAATGGTCTAGAAGTCTTCCTAAAGGCGGTGAAGGATGGGTGGGCGATCATCACAAGGGATTGGACAAAAGTTGTTCGTGCCTATGAGGTAGTACTATGAAAGTCCAACCACTGTTTAGCACAAATTTGGGGCTAACTAATGATATTTCCAATCAAAAATAGACAAAGTTCATGAAAAAAAACTTGATAAAACATTAGCCCTTTTCCCCTTATTATTAATCACCAAAACCAATGGACACTTACAATGCTTTTTTTAGATGTGATGCCCCCTTTATTAAGAGTTCTGGCCGACATCAGTGTTCAAAGAGTCGAAAATATATCAGGGGGAGGGGGTACAAGGAACCATGTCTTGCATAGCTCATGAATAGAGTCTTCCTTTGCTAAGATGTGAGACACTCCATTTGGCGAACATCGCGCCAACCGAACATCGTAGGCTTCTCTCGTATTGAGCAAACCTTAATCTCCTCAATGATTGGTCCATATACCGAATTGTCTCTAGCCTCTACATTGAGCTATTTTTTGGAACGAAGGCTCCTCCAGAGGAGCCCGACTTTGAATTAACAAAGCCATCAACCGGCCAGGAGTACAAGAGCAAACCACGAACAAAGCAACGGCTAAAGGATACAAGGGAGAGAGAAGAGCAGCTTACTATGCTACTTGTTGCAATGCAGAGAGCGGGGGAGATGGCGTACGACATGGACAGGGGGATGCTCGAGATCATCCACGACGGAGGCGACGAAGGAGGAGGGGGCTATGTGGACGGGAAGGTGGAAGACTCCGATCCCACCCAGTCCGGCAACTACCAGCAGCAGCAGTCATATACCCAGACGACCACTCAACAGTCCTACACCCAGACTGGCGATGGCACACGACAACGGAGGAGGCAGACGCGGAGGCTGCCTACGCGGCGGCGACGGCGACGACACCTCCTTGATCATGGAGCAGCTTGCTGGAATTGTTGGTCCGGCAGGGTAGAAATGCACGGACTGCCGGACTGATATTCTTTTGGATTTGGACATAAAAACTAAGCACATTTTGCTTTTTTTAGTTGTGATCGGGGATGCGATCCGGCACTGGTGTGATCCACAACGTTGTGTGGATCAGCGTTTGAATTTGAATTTGCTGACAGGCATATACATACTAGCGTTGGATGGCTGCTTCCCGTATCCGTGTACGGATGCAGGAGAAAATTTACGGCTTGCCCTTGGAGATGCCCTAAGGGATCATTTGTTTTTTTTTGACGTGGATCATTTGGTTTTAGGAAGGTGAGTTTTATTAGCTGTGGGTAATCCACCGATTTATCTACCCGTAACCAATTTTTTTTTGAGAACACCCGTAACCTTGTGTTTCTGAATGCCTGAATATTCGAGTACGTACGTACGTCCCGCGAACTCAACCAAATCTGGGACTCTCGCGAACCACAAAAGCATTGGTTCTGAATGGGTACTCTGGGATTGAATTTGATGTGGGACTCTCGCGAAACCTTCACCGAACCGGACAGCTACTGATGCCTTCCTTTTATACCGGCCATATGTGACGTGAACAATTAATATGAACGGCTTGCGCCGCCTCCTCGCCCGGCTCCTCCGCCGCGAGCCCATGGCGGCCGTCCGCGCACGGCAGCCTCGGGTGCCGCCCGGGTACCACGGCCACCACGTCGCTAGACCTGCCATCCGTCCACGACACTACTGCGCTTCGCCGTCTAGCCCGACCACACTGACCCGCTTGGGCTCCCGTTGGTACCACGACCCACGGAAGGTCGCCGCGTCGGTGTCCGTCGTCGCTGCCGCCATATGCTACCAGTCCCTCGAGGTGATTCCATGGACCAACCGCGCGCACTTCATCTTCCTGTCCCCTCAGTCGGAG
>NC_057807.1:683303115-683336769 GCF_018294505.1 Triticum aestivum | reverse complement strand
TCACAGCGTCCGCGCCCGTCGCATCGCCGAGAGGATCATCCACGCCGGCATCGACGACACTGTCATCCTCCGCGTCGCCAGCAACCGGCACAAGGGAAAGGCATGGCTACCTCCGCCTCAGACGAGGCATCTCCATGGGCTCGATTGGGAGGTGATCGTGGTGGACCATAAGGGCAACACCGGCGCGTACTGCACGCGCGGCGGTAAAATCGTACTGTACACGGGATTGCTAGACCACTTCAAGACCGATGGTGAGATTGCATTTGTCATCGCTCACGAGGTAGATCCGTTGGACTAATGAGTTCATCTCATGTTTCCTTCATTTTATGGGATTATTTTCAGGTGGGCTCAAATTAACATTCACATCTTTTTCTTAGGTCGCGCACATCATCGCAAGGCACGAATCTGAAATCAGCTCGACCAAGTGGGTGACTAAACCCCTCTATTATTACTTCCGGCGAAGGTACGTCTGCTTCTCATTTCACATATTATTGTTCATGTCGATTTATATTGTACATGTAACACATAAATACCTTGTATGGTCAGAAAAATGAGTGCTCATGTATTCTTTGACAAAAAGACCCGATGGTATGTGTTGTTACCTATGTAGGACGGAAACAGAGGCAGATCACATTGGAATCCTACTACTCGCTGCCGCTGGTTTCGATCCACACATGGCACTCACGTGCTTTAAGAAGAAAGCAAAGCTGGTACAATTTGTAACATTCAAAGAGTACTATTTCTCCACTCATCCTCCATACCAGAGAAGATTGCAATTTTTGTCGCAGCCGAAGATCATGAAGACGGCACTTGAACTATATAGAGAAGCCACTTCCATTAAAGATAGTATAAAGCGATAGGTACCAGGCGTTTTATGGAGATATCAAGCAGAGATGAATCTAGATTTGACATAGTTCAGTTTCCATTTTGAGTTCTTTACAGTGTCCCCAAAGTTAATATGGGCCATCCATGTATGCCAATCCAATGGTTAAATTCATCTGATAACGCGACACAATTCTACGGGAGTACCATCACCTAAGAGGGTACCTGTGTTCCAAGGGTAAAGTTGTAGCTTTGATTGAACAATTGTGTAGTGGGGAACTAAATTGAATTATAAGAGGAAATTTACCAGTTTTTCATTTGATTTGTGATTATGGTCACGGGGGAATTGTGTTTGATTGATGATTCCTTCCACTAAACGCTAGATCACCATTCGTTTGTTAAACACAGTTCTTTTCGCGTTTGATATTGTGGCGGACACAAACAATTTTGACAATCTTATGAGAGATCCTCCTGCAGCTTCTCGATGTCCCATGTTCTTGTGGCCGACACAAACAATTTTGACTCCAAAACATGAGCGGTAGGTGATTCCATGCACATCGGTCTTAGCATATGATCCCGTGGTAAGTTTTCTTGCATGATCCTGGTATTCCTTGGCGTAGTACATCACACCCTTCCAAAATTCCTCTCTAAACCTGTCAAGATGAGCTTGCAAGGGCCGCTTCCGAGGACATTCAGATCGTGCCTTCAAAAGTCAGATACTTTATGAACTAGATGATTCCCCGCGCGTTGCAGCGGGAATTAGTAGCTCAAAATTCCTCTTGCAAGTCATGGTCAAGAAGATGTCAGGCTTCCCGTATGTATGGACAATTGCCATGGCATCCATATGCCTCTTCTTCATGTCACGTTCGCCACCTGGGTATGTTCCAGGGAGCACTATCCTTGTCCGAACAGCGCTTGCTCGCGTCTCCCTCGATGTGATGGCATCAACAACTCCTTTATACAAGTCGGCCCGTATCTGCGTCTGGTTCTTCCTGTACCACCTCAACCGACAACTCTCAATCTTGACATACATGTCGGCCGCCCATTGCTGCAGTAAGCGTGCTCCATAGAGTATGGGATTGAAGATCGCAGGCCGTGTCTACAGCATGTAACAGTAATAGTCTCTAACAGAGACGCACAACCTGCTATTCCCCTCTGCATGTGATCGACTACCATCAGAATGAGGATATATTCGAGAAATATTATATTATTTGAAACAAAATGGGACGCATAAGTCATACCTGCATCCTCCTCATCATCATGGACCAGTTGAGGATGTAGTACAACCTCCCAAGGAACATTACGTTTAGGTAGCTTCGGATGCCAACCTAGTTCCCCCCTTGGATAGAATAGGGGATAAGACAACGGGTCATATGCCCCGGAGGTCACACGTATACTGTCCCTTTCATTGTTGTTACCACAAAGTGTTATCCTCCGGTCAAACCTTTTTGCTAGGTCGTTGCCCTCAACCCAAATTGCAGCGACCTCTGATGACAACAGTCTATTATATCTTCTTTGGTCAAGCCTCTTATCGGTGTTTAGGTCTATCCTATAATCATTGAGGTTGTCCTTGTGTGCACCCAAACTCCTAAATTGCTGGGAGTACGGGTTTTCTTTGAGTATGTCTACTAACTTCTTCACGACATCCTGGTCTAATTGCTTGGTGGCTGCCTTACGATGAGTTATGGTTGGGTCGTCATCATAGAAGTATAACTGCAGATGTTCTGGGCGGGAGCTTGGGCCGAACGAGTGCACATTGTGGTAGATGGTGCCGTGTGACCGAAATGTGTACACCCCAGACTTCATGTTTGTGTAGTTCTCATCAAGGCTGACGCCAAGGGTTGTGAAGGCGAAATGCCCGTTGAAGAACCGTATGTTCTCCCGAAAATGTCTAGAATCTGCATCCATGCTGGACCATAGCCTCATCAGCTCTGGGACTGGTTCCAGTTGTTTAAGTTCGATCTGTCCATTGCGACAGCAGAACCCGTCAGTCTCAGACACAAACTTTTTGGCCTTGCAGTGTTTGTAGTTTTCGTCGAGCTTCAGGATGTGAGTGCTGTCTGGGATGTTTGTGTAGACAAAGTCTAATGGATCAACTTCGCTAGGTATAGCAGACGACATGCTCGTTTCATCGTCATCCTCAATTGTGTCATTATCGGATCCTATTAGCATTTGTTGGGACATGATGTTCAAAACAATATTCACAAATAACTATAATTACAATAAAGCTCCACGACTTCCAAGTTCCGAGTTGACCATACCTTGATCGCGAAACATGTAGAACTCCTCATCCATCAAGTCGGATGGTGTCGGTTCATCGCCCATGATGGGGTCTCGGAACACATCGATGTCGTCTTCATTATAGTTGTGGTGAATGTGACAATAGACAACATCATGTCAGAAAAGGGTTGATGAGACTGAGCATAAATACCGGACAAAAGCATTTTCATACCATTGGTGCCAACACCGTAATTCGGCATGACTGGCAGAGGGTCGACATCCGATGAATCATCTTCGGCGCCCAACCTGAGGGGTATTCCGCGGCATTTGGATGTGGGGCATTCAGAGGTTAAGTTTGCTAGGTCTGGACGTGGAAGAGCAAGGGATTCTTTGCACGGGGTGTTTTTTCCTTTTAGCATAGCTGGCCTTCCTTTCTGCACTTGACTGCCCCTTCTCAATCACCGACATGCTTTTGCAGCGTTGCACGCGCTTCCCTCGTATCTTTTCATTCAGATCTTCTCTGTCGTCAACTGTTAGTTCATCCTTTTTCTTCTGATAACATGCTCGGCTACGTGAGTTTCTCTGCTCCCTCTTAGATCAGTCATTGTCATGCGTAACACCAGACGCGTCTAATGATGAAGGGGGTAATGTTGCTTCGTTGTGCAAGAAGTCTGTATAGTTTGTGCCATCATCAGAGGTGAATTTATGAAAAAAGTTGTGAAAACATCATTACAAGAATCTGATTTAGGGACTAATGAATATTAGAACATTCACTATCTACTCAAATACAAATCATGTGCATTAAGATCATATGACTTGACGGTATGCTTCGCGCCTAGTGGTCGCTAAAAGAATATGTTGGTTTGTCTTAACAAATCTTTGTACGTCAACGTGATACTAAAGGTAATATTTTACCTGATGTAGATAGTGGTTGCACATTTTCATCTCCTTTTATCTGATCCTTTTTCCTCCGATAAGAAGCTCTCCTCAGTGCATTCCTATGATCTCTCTTGCGCTCTTCATCGGTTATTTGATTTATTTCTTCAAGGACATTGATGCGACCTCCTGGTGTCATTCAGGGCATACAAATAATGTAGAGAGTAAAACATAATCTGACCTCAATTCGTGACATCTTGCGCACAAGTTGATTACCTTGTTGATCATTGTCATTAACCAGACCAGATGAGACTGTAGGTGTAGTAGTGAATGCTGAATCATTATGGGACAATGTTGTATAGTCGGAGCTAGTCGGGTTGTCTGGTTAAACATGGTTTATAAAACATACTCAACACTCAATGGTTAAGACATGAATTGAAGGTACTAAATATTATTGTTAGATCATTTAAATCTTACCAGATAAATTAAGGTCCCGGAGTTTAACTTCTTGGTGATCCCGATCTTTCTTCCGCCGATAAGAAGCTCTCCTCAGGGCATTTCTATGGTCTCTTTTGCGATCTTCTTCCGTTTTTAGCGGGTGACCTCACCTGATTCAACTTGCGTGGTCAGTATTCTTACTTGATATACCAAGGGGACGCTGACCTTGCTCTTTGATATACCAAGAGTACTTGATGTACCTGGTATCGCATTAGCAGGTTGACGAACATTCGTGATATCACCTAGGGTACGACGTTGAACAATGTGCCTATCGTCTTGATGTTTTTTCAAACCCTCTGACTTGCTAATGCGATAAGATGCCCGCCTCCACGCGTTGTTAAGTTCCCTATGATCTACAAGATGAATCAAACTTATGAGAGTTAGTGAATGAAAAAAGCCATAGCATGTATTAAGGTTATATTTACAACTCACCTAGATCACATTCTTACCACATATAAGAAACCAGCTTAACAATTTATATGCCGCAAAGATTAGTTAGCTAACTGGCGTTAAAAAAATTACCAGAATTTGTCAAGGAGGGCTGATGAACCTTTTGCAACAACACATTATCCTGGTCCTTTTTCTTTTGATAAGCAGCACGCCTTTGTGCGTTGAACTGATCCTTTGTGTTGCCAGCGTAATCTATGCAAGTGATATCGTCTGCAACATGTCAAAAGTAATAACTACAAAGCCCATAAAGAAAAATCATAATTGATGGATGATGGATCCACTACCAAATACGTCAGTATGGACATTCGAATTCCCTTTTAGCTTTGTCGCACCATCTATCTCATCGTTTGAAGGTTCACAGCCTACAACTTTTCAATAAAAAATAAATGCGGTATGTTGTACATGAAGGTGAACACCCATAATTATAAGTTATGGCATATGATATTTGGATGAGTCAGTACCATATGTAATGCGGCCATCTCCAATAGAGCCAGAATCGAGAGTTAGATTACTCGAAGCCAACAACGTAGCATCACGATGATTTCCAACCCGTAGCGATCTGTAGACATGTAACAAGTAGGAAAAGAAAACCAATGATATATATGATAAAATATATGCAGCTAACACTCTTGGCATATGAAATGCGGATGAGTGAGTACCATATTCATCTGTGCAACATTCCACTGTTAGTGTAGTCAGAGCCGACAATGAAGCCTCATTGTGCTCTCCAACCGGACACGTCCCTTCTGTAGAGTTGTAACCAGGATGAATATAAGGCCAATGATACAGGTGACAATGTATGCGGCAACAAAACCACACAAGCATTATACCTGGAACCGTAGCATAAGTTTCGTCATCATTTCGAGCTACGGGTATGATGCTTGCATTGTTATCTTTAACATTTCTCACGCTTGAAAGGCCTGCAAAACATTATGCATATAGCTTCTCAATATCATACATGCGCAGAAACGCTAAAGTAGCACTTTATGATAGAAATGCAGCATACCCGTAGTAACGTCCGCTTCTGGTTGCTGTTCAACTGCCTTGCTTTTCGAATTACCCATACGCACCTATGTAAGGGCAGTACACTTACATTAGATGACTACAAGCAATTTCAATTATGATCCTGCTGTTTGCATGTAAACTGGGTGATGTATGCCTGACTGGATCTATGAAATGGCACAAACTCTGCTATTTACTATTTTTGTCATACCAACTTTTTTTTATTCAGTTTATTCAAATGATGGTCATCTTGAACTGTTTTAAAGATTGGGGACTTATACATATTGATAATGCACTCAGATTCTTATTACTTAATTGTGTCTCCTCAACAAATGTCCACTTGGTATATCAAGTAATTGTAAATGCAATCAATACTACATATGTTCACTATTGCATGGAAACCACATCATCTATTTTCCATAAGTGTCCTAACTTCCAATTGTTTCTGTCACTTATTGCTGGTGAATTTGATGTGAGCTGGAAACTCGGTAACCATTGTCAGTTGCTGCTTCTGATGACCCCGACACCGAGGTAAATCACCACCTTGCAAACTCTTAAAGTAAGTGGCAGTTATGTGATGATACAAATACAAGAAATTTCAAATATGATCCTGCTATTTGCATGTAAACTAGGTGTCTATGGCACAAACTCTGATAATATGGTTTCCCCTTGATATATGTCTGACTCGATCTATGAAGTGGCACAAACTCTGCTATTTTCTCTTCTAGATGGTAATCTGGAACAAGTGTTAAAGAGTAGCATCATATGTCAGTATGTCCAGCCTTATTACTTGATTCTTGTTACTTGTTTGTTGACTATTGCATGACAATCACATCAGATATAATCCAAATGATGTCCATCTGGAACTGTTTCAACTGTATAATATGTTTGAAGCCTTATGCATATTGAAAGTGCACTAAGTTGCTTGGTATAGCAAGTACTTCAAAATGCACTCAATCATACGTATTTGTGTCCTAACTACCTTTTACTTGTGTCACTTCTTGCTTGTGATGATCTTGAGAGTTGCAAATTCGGTTGCTGCTTCTGATGACTGATACATCTCCAATGTATCTATAATTTTTGATTGCTCCATGCTACTTTATCTACTGTTTTAGGCAATATTGGGCTTTATTATCCACTTTTATATTATTTTTGCGACTAACCTATTAACCGGAGGCCCAGCCCAGATTTGCTGTTTTATGCCTATTTCAGTGTTTCGAGGAAAAAGAATATCAGACGGAGTCAAAACGGAACGAAATCAACTGGAGAAGTTATTTTTTGGAAGGAAACCCACCTGATGGACTTGGACCCCACGTCAGATGATACGGGAGGTGCTCACAAGGGTGGGGGGCGCGCCCACCCCCCCGGGCGCGCCCCCTACCTCGTGGGTCCCGCGTAGCTCCACCGACGTACTCCTTTCACCCATATATACTCTTGTACCCTAAAACTTCCAGAACAGAAGATAGATCGGGAGTTTCGCCGCCGCAAGCCTCTGTAGCCACCAAAAACCTCTCGGGAGCCCGTTCCGGCACCCTGTCGGAGGGGGAACCCATCACCGGTGGCCATCTTCATCATCCGGGCGCTATTCATGACGAGGAGGGAGTAGTTCATCCTCGGGGCTGAGGGTATGTACCGGTAGCTATGTGTTTGATCTCTCTCTCTCTCTCTCTCTCTCTCTCTCTCTCTCTCTTGTGTTCTCTCTCGTGTTCCCTCTATGGCACGATCTTGATGTATCCCGAGCTTTGCTATTGTAGTTGGATCTTATGATGTTTCTCCCCCTCTACTCTCTTGTAATGAATTGAGTTTCCCCTTTTGAAGTTATCTTATCGGATTGAGTCTTTATGAGAACACTCTATGTATGTCTTGCCGTGATTATCTGTGGTGACAATGGGATATCATGTGCCACTTGATGTATGTTTTGGTGACCAACTTGCGGGTTCCGCCCATGAACCTATGCATATGGGTTGGCACACGTTCTTGATTCTCCGGTAGAAACTTTGGGGCACTCTTTGAAGTACTTTTATGTTGGTTGGATGAATCTGAGATTGTGTGATGCATATCGTATAATAATGCCCACGGATACTTGAGGTGACAATGGAGTATCTAGGTGACATTAGGGTTTTGGTTGATTTGTGTCGTAAGGTGTTATTCTAGTACGAACTCTTTTATAGATTGATCCGAAAGAATAACTTTGAGGTGGTTTCGTACCCTACCATAATCTCTACGTTTGTTCTCCGCTATTAGTGGCTTTGGAGTGACTCTTTGTTGCATGTTGAGGGATTGTTATACGATCTATCTATGTTATTATTGTTGAGAGAACTTGCACTAGTGAAAGTATGAACCCTAGGCCTTGTTTCCTATCATTGCAATACCGTTTACGCTCACTTTTACCGTTAGTTACCTTGCTGTTTTTATATTTTCAGATTACAAAAACCTTTATCTACCATCCATATTGCACTTGTATCACCATCTCTTCGCCGAACTAGTGCACCTATACAATTTACCATTGTATTGGGTGTGTTGGGGACACAAGAGACTCTTTGTTATTTGGTTGCAGGGTTGCTTGAGAGAGACCATCTTCATCCTACGCCTCCCATGGATTGATAAACCTTAGGTCATCCACTTGAGGGAAATTTGCTACTGTCCTACAAACCTATGCACTTGCAGGCCCAACAACGTCTACAAGAAGAAGGTTGTGTAGTAGACATCAAGCTCTTTTCTGGCGCCGTTCCCGGGGAGGCTAGGTAAGTGAAGGTATATATTTAGATCTTGCAATCGAATCTTTTTGTTTCTTGTTTTAGCACTAGTCTAGTTTATAAAAGAAAACTACAAAAAAATGGAATTGAGTTTGTCTCATACGCTTCATCTTTTTAATATCTTTCGTGAGTATGATGGAAAAGAAAATTGTGCCAAAGTGCTAGAAGAAGAATTACATAGAATGCTTGGCATAAAATATGTGAATGATGAGCATGATTGTAATGTTGATAGTATGAATTCCTTGAATATCCATGATGCTAATGATATGCAAAGCCACAAGCTTGGGGAAGCTATGTTTGATGAAGATGATATTTTTTGTCCCCCAAGCTTTGATGAGCACATTTACTATGATGAAAGCATGCCTCCTATCTATGACGATTATTGCGATGACACGTATGCTTTAAAGAATAATGATAACCACGAAACTTGTCATCTTGATCTTAATTTTCAATCATATGATAGTTATTTTGTTGAGTTTGCTCCCACTATTATTCATGAGAAGAAATTTGCTTATGTGGAGAATAATAAAATTTCTATGCAAGTAGATCATGAAAAGAATGATTTAGGTGCTGGTTATATTGTTGAATTCATCCATGATGCTACTGAAAATTATTATGAGGGAGGAACATATGCTTCTACATATTGCAATAATATCAAGTTTCCTCTCTATGTGCTTAAAGTTTTGAAGTTATGCTTGTTTTACCTTCCTATGCAAGTTGATTATTGTTCCCGTAAGTTGTTTGATCACAAAACCTCTATGCATAGGAAGTGGGTTAGACTTAAATGTGCTAGTCATATTCTTCATGATGCTCTCTTTATGTTTCAATTCTTATGTTTTATGTGAGCATCATTGAAATCATAATGCCTAGCTAGGGGCGTTAAACGATAGCGCTTGTCGGGAGGCAACCCAATTTTATTTTTGTTCTTTATTTTTGGTTCTGTTTAGGAATAAATAATCCATCTAGCTTCTTATTATATGTGGTTTTGTGTTTTAATTAGTGTTTGTGCCAAGTAGAACCTTTGGGAGACTTGGGTGAAGTCTTTATGATCATGCTGTAAAAAACAGAAACTTTAGCGCTCACGATATTAGCTAGAACGTTTTATTGGAGAGTGATATTTAGTTGATTCTTTTTGAAGATGATTACTAGACAAATTCCTCAGGTCCACCAATTTATTTTAGAATTTTTGGAGTTCCAGAAGTTTGCGTTAGTTGCAGATTACTACAGACTGTTCTGTTTTTGACAGATTCTGTTTTCATTGTGTTGTTTGCTTATTTTGATGAATCTATGGCTAGTAAAATAGTTTATAACCATAGAGAAGTTGGAATACAGTAGGTTTAACACCAATATAAATAAATAATGAGTTCATTACAGTACCTTGAAGTGGTGTTTTGTTTTCTTTCGCTAACGGAGCTCACGAGTTTTCTGTTAAGTTTTGTGTTGTGAAGTTTTCAAGTTTTGGGTAAAGATTCGATGGACTATGGAATAAGGAGTGGCAAGAGCCTAAGCTTGGGGATTCCCAAGGCACCCCAAGGTAATATTCAAGGATAACCAAGAGCCTAAGCTTGGGGATGCCCCGGAAGGCATCCCCTCTTTCGTCTTCGTTCATCGGTAACTTTACTTGGAGCTATATTTTTATTCACCACATGATATGTGTTTTGCTTGGAGCGTAATTTTCTTTTGATTTGCTTGCTGTTAATTATATTAATGTTTTGAATCTTTAGTTTCAATAAAAAAGTCAAGGATAGCCTTTGCCATGCTTATTTTGCAAGTATACATGTTGCTGTTTGAAAACAGAAAGTTTACCGCTGTTGCAAAAATTCTCTAGAAAAGTCACAGAGTGGTATAATGTTGAATCTTTTTGTATATTGAGCTCTGATAAATTTATTACAGTGGGAATTTTAGTTCATAATTTTTGGGGTTAGGAAGTATTGATACTCTTGCATTCTTTACAAACTATACTGTTTTGACAGATTGCTGTTATGTTTGCATTGTTTGCATATGTTTGCTTGTTTAATGATTCTATTTGAGGATAGGAGTATTAAATATGAGAGGCATTTATTATGCAATGTTGAATAATAATGTTAGTGATTTGTTACAGTAGAAAATGATAAGGTTTTGCATTGGTTTATACTAACCCATCTCACGAGTTCTTGTTGAGTTTTTTGTGAATGAAGCTTTTGATAAAAAGAGAAATCATGATATGAGAGGAATTAAGGAGACACAAAAGTTCAAGCTTGGGGATGCCCAAGGAACCCCAAGATAATATTTCAAGAAGTCTCAAGCATCTAAGCTTGGGGATGCCCCGGTAGGCATCCCACCTTTCTTCTTCAACAACTATGGTTAGTATCGGTTAAGCCTA
The DNA here is from genome assembly GCF_018294505.1 of Triticum aestivum. Taxonomy (NCBI): domain Eukaryota; kingdom Viridiplantae; phylum Streptophyta; class Magnoliopsida; order Poales; family Poaceae; genus Triticum; species Triticum aestivum. The sequence continues at coordinate 683,325,783 of NC_057807.1, read as the reverse complement.
AGTTTTTGCTTCTTCACATGAGTTGTGCTATCCTTGCAATGTAGTTTTCTTTAGATTTGCTTGCTGTTTGAATAAAGTACCAAGATCTGAAATTCCTAAATGTTAGAGAGTCTTCACATAATTGCGTAATTATCCGACTACTCATTGATCTTCACTTATATCTTTTGGAGTAGTTTGTCATTTGCTCTAATGCTTCACTTGTATCTTTTAGAGCACAATGGTGGTTTTATTTTTAAGAAATAGATGAACTCTCATGCTTCACTTATATTATTTTGAGAGTCTTAAATAGCATGGTAATTTGCTTAAATAATCATAATATGCTAGGTATTCAAAAATAGTAAAAACTTTCTTATGAGTGTGTTGAATACTAAGAGAAGTTTGATACTTGATAATTGTTTTGAGATATGGAGGTAGTGATATTAAAGTCATGATAGTTGGGTGATTATGAATTTAAAGAATGCTTGTGTTGAAGTTAGCAAATCCCGTAGCATGCACGTATGGTCAAATTTGTGTAACAAATTTGAAACATGAAGTGTGTTGGAAATATGCCCTAGAGGCAATAATAAATTAGTTATTATTATATTTCCTTGTTCATGATAATCGTTTATTATCCATGCTATAATTGTATTGATAGGAAACTCAGATACATGTGTGGGTACATAAACAACACCATGTCCCTAGTAAGCCTCTAGTTGACTAGCTCGTTGATCAACAGATGGTTACGGTTTCCAGACCATGGACATTGGATGTCGTTGATAATGGGATCACATCATTTGGAGAATGATGTGATGGACAAGACCCAATCCTAAGCCTAGCACAAAGATCGTAGTTCGTATGCTAAAGCTTTTCTAATGTCAAGTATCATTTCCTTAGACCATGAGATTGTGCAACTCCCGGATACCGTAGGGATGCTTTGGGTGTACCAAACGTCACAACGTAATTGGGTGGCTATAAAGGTGCATTACAGGTATCTCCGAAAGTGTCTGTTGGGTTGGCACGAATCGAGACTGGGATTTGTCACTCCGGTTGACGGAGAGGTATCTCTGGGCCCACTCGGTAGGACATCATCATAATGTGCACAATGTGACCAAGGGGTTGATCACGGGATGATGTGTTACGGAACGAGTAAAGAGACTTGCTGGTAACGAGATTGAACAAGGTATCGGTATACTGACGGTCGAATCTCGGGCAAGTACAATACCGTTAGACAAAGGGAATTGTATACGGGATCGATTGAGTCCATAACATCGTGGTTCATCCGATGAGATCATCGTGGAACATGTGGGAGCCAACATGGGTATCCAGATCCCGCTGTTGGTTATTGACCGGAGAACGTCTCGGTCATGTCTGCATGGTTCCCGAACCCGTAGGGTCTACACACTTAAGGTTCGATGATGCTAGGGTTATAAAGGAAGTTTGTATGTGGTTACCGAATGTTGTTCGGAGTCCCGGATGAGATCCCGGACGTCGCGAGGAGTTCCGGAATGGTCCGGAGGTAAAGATTTATACATGGGAAGTCCTGTTTTGGTCACCGGAAAAGTTTCGGATTTTTTCGGTAACGTACCGGGATCACCGGGAGAGTCCCGGGGGGTCCACCAAGTGGGGCCACCAACCCCGGAGGGATGCGTGGGCCAAGTGTGGGAGGGGACCAGCCCCAGGTGGGCTGGTGCGCCCCCCACAAGGGGCCCAAGGCGCAAGGAAGAGTGGGAGGGGGCAAACCCTAGGGCAGATGGGCCCTAAGGCCCACCCAAGGCGCGCCTCCCCTCTCTCCCCCTCTGGCCGCCACCCAGATGGCATCTGGGGCTGCCGCCACCCTTGGGGAGGGAACCCTAGAGGGGGCGCAGCCCCCTCCCCCCCCCCCTATAAATACATGAGGTCTGGGGGCTGCCCAACACATGAGAGCCTCTCCCTCTTGGCGCAGCCCTGCCTCTCTTACTCCTCCTCTCCTGCGGTGCTTGGCGAAGCCCTGCTGGACTACCACGCTCCTCCATCACCACCACGCCGTTGTGCTGCTGCTAGATGGAGTCTTCCTCAACCTCTCCCTCTCTCCTTGCTGGATCAAGGCGTGGGAGACGTCACCGGGCTGTACGTGTGTTGAACGCGGAGGTGTCGTCCGTTCGGCACTAGGATCTCCGGTGATTTGGATCACGACGAGTACGACTCCTTCAACCCCGTTCTCTTGAACGCTTCCGCTTAGCGATCTACAAGGGTATGTAGATGCACTCTCCTTCCCCTCGTTGCTAGTTTCTCCATAGATAGATCTTGGTGACATGTAGGAAATTTTTGAATTTCTGCTACGTTCCCCAACAGTGGCATCATGAGCTAGGTCTGTTGCGTAGATTCTTTGCACGACTAGAACACAAAGTAGTTGTGGGCGTTGATTTTGTTCAATATGCTTACCGTTACTAGTCCAATCTTGTTTCGACGGTATTGTGGGATGATGCGGCCCGGACCGACCTTACACGTACACTTATGTGAGACAGGTTCCACCGACTGACATGCACTTGGTGCATAAGGTGGCTAGCGGGTGCCAGTCTCTCCCACTTTAGTCAGAACGGATTCGATGAAAAGGGTCCTTATGAAGGGTAAATAACAATTGTCATATCACGTTGTGGTTTTGCGTAGGTAAGAAACGTTCTTGCTAGAAACCCATAGCAGCCACGTAAAACATGCAAACAACAATTAGAGGACGTCTAACTTGTTTTTGCAGGGTATGCTATGTGATGTGATATGGCCAAGAAGAATGTGATGAATGATATGTGATGTATGAGATTGATCATGTTCTTGTAATAGGAATCACGACTTGCATGTCGATGAGTATGACAACCGGCAGGAGCCATAGGAGTTGTCTTAATTTATTGTATGACCTGCGTCTCATTGAACAACGCCATGTAATTACTTTACTTTATTGCTAATCGGTAGCCATAGTGGTAGAAGTAATAGTTGGTGAGACAACATCATGAAGACACGATGATGGAGATCATGATCATGGAGATCATGGTGTCATGCCGGTGACGATGATGATCATGGAGCCCCGAAGATGGAGATCAAAAGGAGCAAAATGATAATGGCCATATCATGTCACTATTTGATTGCATGTGATGTTTATCATGTTTATGCATCTTATTTGCTTAGAACGACGGTAGTAAATAAGATGATCCCTCATTAAAATTTCAAGAAAGTGTTCCTCCTAACTGTGCACTGTGGCGAAAGTTCGTCGTTTCGAAGCACCACGTGATGATCGGGTGTGATAGATTCTTACGTTCACATACAACGGGTGTAAGCCAGATTTACACACGCGAAACACTTAGGTTGACTTGACGAGCCTAGCATGTACAGACATGGCCTCGGAACACAAGAGACCGAAAGGTCAAGCATGAGTTGTATGGTAGATACGATCAACATGAAGATGTTCACCGATGATGACTAGTCCGTCTCACGTGATGATCGGACACGGCCTAGTTGACTCGGATCATGTAATCACTTAGATGACTAGAGGGATGTCTATCTGAGTGGGAGTTCATAAGATGAACTTAATTATCCTGAACATAGTCAAAAACCCTTTGCAAATTATGTCATAGCTCACGCTTTAGTTCTACTGTTTTAGATATGTTCCTAGAGAAAATAGAGTTGAAAGTTGACAGTAGAAATTATGCGGATAGTAGAAGGCTTATGTCCTTAATGCACCGCTCGGTGTGCTGAACCTCGAACGTTGTCTGTGGATGTTGCGAACATCTGACATACACGTCTTGATAACTATGTGATAGTTCAGTTAAACAGTTTAGAGTTGAGGCACCAAAGACGATTTTGAAACGTCGCGGAACATATGAGATGTTTCGAGGGCTGAAATTGGGATTTCAGGCTCGTGCCCACGTCAAGAGGTATAACACCTCTGACGATTTTCTTAGCCTGCAAACTAAGGGAGAAAAGCTCAATCGTTGAGCTTGTGCTTAGATTGTCTGAGTGCAACAATCACTTGAATCGAGTGGGAGTTGATCTTTCAGATGAGATAGTGATGTTTCTCCAAAGTCATTACCACCAAGCTGCTAGAGCTTCGTGATGAACTATAACAAATCAGGGATAGATATGATGATCCTTGAGATATTCGCGATGTTTGACACCGCGAAAGTAGGAATCAAGAAGGAGCATCAATTGTTGATGGTTGGTGAAACCACTAGTTTCAAGAAGGGCAAGGGCAAGAAGGGATACTTCATGAAACAGCAAATCAGATGCTGCTCTAATGAAGAAACCCAAGGTTGAACCCAAACCCGAGACTAAGTGCTTCTGTAATAAGGGGAACAACCAGTGGAGCAGAATTACCCTAGATACTTGGTAGATGAGAAGGCTGGCAAGGTCGACAGAAGTATATTGGATATACATTAAGTTATTGTGTACTTTACTAGTACTCCTAGTAGCACCAGGGTATTAGATACCGGTTCGGTTGCTAAGTGTTAGTAACTCGAAATAAAAGGCTACGGAATAAACGGAGACTAGCTAAAGGTGAGCTGACGATATGTGTTGGAAGTGTTTCCAAGGTTGATGTGATCAAGCATCACACTCTCGCTCTACCATTGAGATTTGGTGTTTGCGTTGAGCATAGACATGATTGGATTATGTCTATCACAGTATGGTTATTCATTTAAGGAGAATAATGGTTACTCTGTTTATTTGAATAATACCTGCAATGGTCTTGCACCTAAAATGAATGGTTTATTGAAATCTCGATCGTAGTGATACACATTTTCATGCCAAAAGATATAAGTTAGTAATGATAGTACCACTTACTCGTGGCACTGCCATGTAAGTCATATTGGTGTAAAACACATGAAGAAGCTCCATGTTGATGGATCATTGGACTCACTCGTTTTTGAAAAGTTTGAGACATGCGAACCATGTCTATTGGTGTATACGCATGAAGAAAATCCATGCAGATGGATCGTTTGGACTCACTTGATTTTAAATCACTTGAGATATGCAAATCATACCACATGGACAAGATGACTGAAAAGCCTCGGTTTCAGTAAGATGGAACAAAATAGCAACTTGTTGGAAGTAACACATTTTGATGTGTGCAGTCCAATGAGTGCTGAGGCATGCAGTGAATATCGTTATGTTCTTACTTCACGGATGATTTGAGTAGATACTGAGTGTATTTACTTGATGAAACACAAGTCTGAATTATTGAATGGTTCAAGTAATTTCAGAGTGAAGTTGAAGATCATCGTGACAAGAGGATAAAATGTCTATGATATGATCATAGAGATGAGTATCTGAGTTACGAGCTTTGGCACGCAATTAAGACATTGTGGAAATTGTTTCACAATAAATACCGCCTGGAACACCATAGTGTGATGGTGTGTCCGAACATCATAGTTGCACCCTATTAGATATGGTGCGTACCATGATGTCTCTTATCGAATTACCACTATCGTTCATGGGTTAGGCATTAGAGACAACCGCACTCACTTTTAATAGGGCATCACGTAATTCCGTTGAGACGACACTGTTTGAACTATGGTTTAGAGAAACCTAAGCTGTCGTTTCTTGAAAGTTTGGGGCTGCGACGCTTATGTGAAAAGTTTCATCATGATAAGCTCGAACCCAAAACGGATAAATACATCTTCATAGGACACCCAAAAACAGTTGGGTATACCTCCTACCTCAAGATCCGGAAGCAAAAGTAATTGTTTCTAGAAACGGGTCCTTTCTCGAGGAAAAGTTTCTCTCGAAATAATTGAGTGGGAGGATGGTGGAGACTTGATGAGGTTATTGAACCATCACTTCAACAAGTGTGTAGCAGGGCACGGGAAGTTGTTCCTGTGGCGCCTACACCAATTGAAGTAGAAGCTTATGATAGTGATCATGAAGTTTTGGATCAAGTCACTACCATACCTCGTAGGGTGACAAGGATGCGTACTACTTCAGAGTGGTACAGTAATCCTGTCTTGAAAGTCATGTTGCTAGACAACAATGAACCTACGAGCTATGGAGAAGCGATGGTGGGCCCAAATTCCAACAAATGGTTAGAAGCCATGAAATCCGAGATAGGATCCATATATCAGAATAAGGCATGGACTTTGGTGGACTTGCCCGATGATCGGCAAGCCATTGAGATAAATGGATCTTTAAGAAGAAGATGGACGTGGACGGTAATGTCACCGATATGAAGCTCGACTTGTGGCGAAGAGTTTTTCACAAGTTCAAGGAGTTGACTACGATGAGATTTTCTCATCCGTAGCGATGCTTAAGTCCATCGGAATCATGTTAGCATTAGCTGCATTTATGAAATCTGGCAGATGGATGTCAAAACGAGTTTCCTTACCAGTCTTCGTAAGGAAAGGTTGTATGTGATACAATCAGAAAGTTTTGGTCGATCCTAAGGATGCTAAAAGGTATGCTGGCTCCAGCGTTCCTTCTAAGTACTGGAGTAAGCATCTCGGAGTTGGAATGTATGCTTTGATGAGATGATCAAAGATTTTGGGTTTATACAAAGTTTATGAGAAACTTGTATTTCCAAAGAAGTGAGTGGGAGCACTATAGAATTTCTAATGAGTATATGTTGTTGACATATTGTTGATCAGAAATGATGTAGAATTTCTGGAAAGCATATAGGGTTGTTTGAAAAGTGTTTTTCAAATGGAAAACCTGGATTAGGCTACTTGAACAATAAGCATCAAGATCTATAAGATAGATCAAAATGTTTAATAATACTTTCAAATGAGCACATACCTTGACATAATCTTGAAGGTGTTCAAGATGGATCAGTCAAAGAAGGAGTTCTTGCCTGAGTTGTAAGGTATGAAGTTAAGAGTTAAAGCTCGACCACGGCAGAAGAGAGAGAAAGGACGAAGGTCGTCCCCTATGCTTTAGACGTAGGCTCTACAGTATGCTATGTTGAGTACCGCACCTGATGTGTGCCTTGCCACGTGTCTGGCAAGGGGGTACAAGAGTGATCCAGGAATGGATCATTGGACAGCGGTCAAAATTGTCCTTGGAGTAATAAGGACATGTTTCTTGATTATGGAGGTGATAAAGAGTTCGGCGTAAAGGGTTACGTCGATGCAAGCTTTAACACCTATCCGAATGACTCTGAGTAGCAAACCGGATACGTATAGTGGAGCAACCATTTGGAATAGCTCCAAGTGGAGCGTGGAAGCAGCATCTACGATATGACATAAAGTTTTGCGAAATACATAGGGATCTGAATATTGCAGACCCGTTGACTACAACCTCTCTCACAAGCATAAACATGATCAAACCTAGAACTTATTGAGTGTTAATCACATAGTGATGTGAACTAGATTATTGATTCTAGTAAACTCTTTGGATGTTGGTCACATGGCGATGTGACCTGTGAGTGTTAATCACATGGCGATGTGAACTAGATTATTGACTCTAGTGCAAGTGGGAGACTGTTGGAAATATGCCCTAGAGGCAATAATAAATTAGTTATTATTATATTTCCTTGTTCATGATAATCGTTTATTATCCATGCTATAATTGTATTGATCGGAAACTCAGATACATGTGTGGGTACATAAACAACACCATGTCCCTAGTAAGCCTCTAGTTGTCTAGCTCGTGGTTCATCCGATGAGATCATCATGGAACATGTGGGAGCCAACATGGGTATCCAGATCCCGCTGTTGGTTATTGACCGGAGAACGTCTCGGTCATGTCTGCATGGTTCCCGAACCCGTAGGGTCTACACACTTAAGGTTCGATGACGCTAGGGTTATAAAGGAAGTTTGTATGTGGTTACCGAATGTTGTTCGGAGTCCCGGATGAGATCCTGGACGTCACGAGGAGTTACGGAATGGTCCGGAGGTAAAGATTTATATATGGGAAGTCATGTTTTGGTCACCGGAAAAGTTTCGGGTTTTATCGGTAACGTACCGGGACCACCGGGAGGCTCCCGATGGGTCCACCAAGTGGGGCCACCATCCCCGGAGGGCTGCATGGGCCAAGTGTGGGAGGGGACCAGCCCCAGGTGGGCTGGTGCGCCCTCCCACAAGGGCCCAAGGCGCAGGGAAGAGCGGGAGGGGGCAAACCCTAGGGCAGATGGGCCCTAAGGCCCACCCCAGGTGCGCCTCCCCTCTCTCCCCCTCTGGCCGCCACCCAGATGGGATCTGGGGGCTGCCACCACCCTTGAGGAGGGAACCCTAGAGGGGGCGCAGCCCCTCCCCTTCCCCCTATATTTAGTTGAGGTCTAGGGGCTGCCCAACACACGAGTTTCTCTCCCTCTTGGCGCAGCCCTACCTCTCTTCCTCCTCCTCTCCCGCGGTGCTTGGCGAAGCCCTGCAGGATTGCCACGCTCCTCCATCACCACCACGCCGTTGTGCTGCTGCTGGACGGAGTCTTCCTCAACCTCTCCCTCTCTCCTTGCTGGATCAAGGCGTGGGAGACGTCACCGGGCTGTACGTGTGTTGAACGCGGAGGTGCCGTCTGTTCGGCACTAGGATCTCCGGTGATATGGATCACAACGAGTACGACTCCTTCAACCCCGTTCTCTTGAACGCTTCCGCTTAGCGATCTACAAGGGTATGTAGATGCACTCTCCTTACCCTCGTTTCTAGTTTCTCCATAGGTAGATCTTGGTGACACGTAGGAAAATTTTGAATTTCTGCTACGTTCCCCAACAAAGTGTACCTGGCTTGTGCATCCTTATGAGAGGCGGTCGGGGACGAGCGATGGTCTTTTCCTACCAATCTATCCCCCTAGGAGTATGCGCGTAGTACTTGATTTTTGATGACTTCTAAATTTTTGCAATAAGTATATGAGTTCTTTTGACTAATGTTGAGTCCATGGATTATACACACTTTTACCTTTCCGCCATTGCTATCCTCTTCGGTACCATCCATTGCCCTTTCTCACATTGAGAGTTGGTGCAAACTTCGCCGGTGCATCCAAACCCCGTGATATGATATGCTCTATCACACATAAACCTCCCTATATCTTCCTCAAAACAGCCACCATACCTACCTATTATGGCATTTCCATAGCCATTCCGAGATATATTGCCATGCAACTTTCCATCGTTCCGTTCATCATCATCATGACATACTTTACTTTTGTCATATTGCCATTGCATGATCATGTAGTTGACATCGTATTTGTGGCAAAGCCACCATGCATTATTTTTCATACATGTCACTCTTGATTCATTACACCATCCCGGTACATCGCCGGAGGCATTCATATACAGTCATATCTTGTTCTAGTTTCGAGTTGTAATCCTTATGTTGTAATCAGTAGAAGTGTGATGATCATCATTTAGAGCATTGCCCAAACAAAAAAAGAAGAAGAGAAAGGCCAAAAAAAAGAAGAAGGCCCAAAATAAAAAATAAAAATAAAAAGGGCAATGCTACTATCTCTTTTTCCACACTTGTGCTTCAAAGTAGCACCTTGTTCTTCATGTAGTGAGTCTCATATATTGTGCTTCAAAGTAGCACCATGCTTTTCATATAGTGAGTCTCATAAGTTGTCTTTTTCATACTATTGGGAATTTTTCATTATAGAACTTGGCTTGTATATTCCTACGATGGGCTTCCTTAAATGCCCTAGGTCTTCGTGAGCAAGCAAGTTGGATGCACACCCACTAGTTTTCTTTTGTTGAGCATTCATTTATAGCTCTAGTGCATTCGTTGCATGGCAATCCCTACTCCTCATGTTGACATCAATTGATGGGCATCTCCATAGCCCGTTGATTATCCTCGTCAATGTGAGATTTTCTCCTTTTTTGTCTTCTCCACACAATCCCCATCATCATATTCTATTCCACCCATAGTGCTATACCCATGGCTCACGCTCATGTACTGCGTGAAGGTTGAAAAAGTTTGAGATTATTTAAGTATGAAACAATTGCTTGGCTTGTCATCGGGGGTATAGAAGTTGGTAACATCTTTGTGTGACGAAAATGAAGCATAGCCTAACTATATGATTTTGTAGGGATGAATTTTCTTTTGCCATGCTATTTTGAGAAGACATGATTACTTTGATTATGTCAATATGAACTTTTATCTTGAATCTTTCGGATTTGAATATTCATACCACAATTAAGAAGATTTACATTGAAATTATGCCAAAGTATCACTCCGCATCAAAAATTCTCTTTTTATCATTTACCTACTCGAGGACGAGCAGGAATTAAGCTTGGGGATGCCTGATACGTCTCCAACGTATCTATAATTTTTGATTGCTCCATGCTACTTTATCTACTGTTTTAGGCAATATTGGGATTTATTATCCACTTTTATATTATTTTTAGGACTAACCTATTAACCGGAGGCCCAGCCCAGATTTGCTGTTTTATGCCTATTTCAGTGTTTCGAGAAAAAAGAATATCAGACGGAGTCAAAACGGAACGAAATCAACTGGAGAAGTTATTTTTGGAAGGAAACCCACCTGATGGACTTGGACCCCACGTCAGAAGATACGGGAGGTGCTCACGAGGGTGGGGGGCGCGCCCCCCTGCCTCGTGGGGCCCCCGTAGCTCCACCGACATACTCCTTTCACCCATATATACTCTTGTACCCTAAAACTTCCAGAACAGAAGATAGATCGGGAGTTCCGCCGCCGCAAGCCTCTGTAGCCACCAAAAACCTCTCGGGAGCCCATTCCGGCACCCTACCGGAGGGGGAACCCATCACCGGTGGCCATCTTCATCATCCCGGCGCTATCCATGACGAGGAGGGAGTAGTTCACCCTCGGGGCTGAGGGTATGTACCGGTAGCTATGTGTTTGATCTCTCTCTCTCTCTCTCTCTCTCTCTCTCTCTCTCTCTCTCGTGTTCTCTCTCGTGTTCCCTCTATGGCACGATCTTGATGTATCCCGAACTTTGCTATTGTAGTTGTATCTTATGATGTTTCTCCCCCTCTACTCTCTTGTGATGAATTGTGTTTCCCCTTTTGAAGTTATCTTATCGGATTGAGTCTTTATGAGAACACTTGATGTATGTCTTGCCGTGATTATCTGTGGTGACAATGGGATATCATGTGCCACTTGATGTATGTTTTGGTGACCAACTTGCGGGTTCCGCCCATGAACCTATGCATAGAGGTTGGCACACGTTCTTGATTCTCCGGTAGAAACTTTGGGGCACTCTTTGAAGTACTTTTATGTTGGTTGGATGAATCTGAGATTGTGTGATGCATATCGTATATAATGCCTACGGATACTTGAGGTGACAATGGAGTATCTAGGTGACATTAGGGTTTTGGTTGATTTGTGTCATAAGGTGTTACTCTAGTACGAACTCTTTTATAGATTGATCCGAAAGAATAACTTTGAGGTGGTTTCGTACCCTACCAAAATTTCTATGTTTGTTCTCCACTATTAGTGGCTTTGGAGTGACTCTTTGTTGCATGTTGAGGGATTGTTATACGATCTATCTATGTTATTATTGTTGAGAGAACTTGCACTAGTGAAAGTATGAACCCTAGGCCTTGTTTCCTATCATTGCAATACCGTTTACGCTCACTTTTACCGTTAGTTACCTTGCTGTTTTTATATTTTCAGATTACAAAAACCTTTATCTACCATCCATATTGCACTTGTATCACCATCTCTTCGCCGAACTAGTGCACCTATACAATTTACCATTGTATTGGGTGTGTTGGGGACACAAGAGACTCTTTGTTATTTGGTTGCAGGGTTGCTTGAGAGAGACCATCTTCATCCTACGCCTCCCACGGATTGATAAACCTTAGGTCATCCACTTGAGGGAAATTTGCTACTGTCCTACAAACCTGTGCACTTGCAGGCCCAACAACGTCTACAAGAAGAAGGTTGTGTAGTAGACATCAATGACCCCGGCGCTGAACTGTATCACCACCTGCAAACTCGTAAAGTGAGTGTCACTTATGTGCTTCATACCTCTTGTCAAACATGATTCTGCTGTTTGAAATTAAACTGCGTGTCAGTTATGTGCAGATGGAGCTTGTAATACTGTCCTTCCTACCTCCAGTTTGTGTCACTTATGGCTGGTGACGTTCTTGTCAGCTGCAAACTCGGATGACCCCGGCACCAAGGTGAACCACCGCCTGCAAAATCGTTAAATGAGTGTCAGATTTGTGCATCTGCTGTTTTTATGTAATTTGGTTGAATCACCACCTACAAACTCGTAAAGTGGGTGTCACTTATGTGCTTCGTACCTATTGTCAAACAAGATTCTGTTGTTTGAATTTAAACTGCGTGTCAGTTATGTGCAGATGGAGCTTGCAATTCTGTCCTTCCTACCTCTTGTTTCTGTCACTACTTTCTGGTGATGTTGTTGACTGCTGCTGTTTATGATGACCCTGGCACCGAGATGACTCAACACCTGCAAACTCCAAAGGTTGGTGTTACTTATGTGCTGACACAAAAACCTGCAGATTCAGTTCCAGCTGTTTATATATGTCGGTTATGTGCAGATTTCGCATGCAACGAGAGTCAAAGAATTATGAAGATGCGTCAAAGAGATGTATTTACATGTCCCCAAATTTGTAATATGTTAACACTCAGATTTGTAAGGGTTACTTGTAAGGGTTAAGCGCAATACCTAGATGGAAGTGATCGGCGGCGGCCGCTGCAACAAACGAACGCGGCCAACCTGAGAGGGTCAAGCCAATCCTCGCGATCAGGGGCGGATCACACGGGATCGGCCGCAGATCCGTATGATCAGCACCGGGTCATACGGGTTCTGGCCGACCCAGATCAGGGCCCCTCGACGGGATCGTCCTGTCCTGTCTTTGAACTCGGTTTGTGGCGGCGAAGGGGTTGAGACGATAGGGACGAATGACGGCGAGGGGCAAGTGCAACGAGGGGACGACGATTCGGGTGCGAGGGCTACTATTGGGACGATTTGGTTAATTTTCACAGGTTAACCTTCGTAGATTTTTTTAGCACGGTTTTCTTAGGGCGTTTTCCGTACTGTTTCACAACGGGCCTCGTGGTAGCCTGTCTTTTTTTGTCGGTCTCAAGGGAGGAAGCGGGGGAATCGGTGGGTAGCGCGAGGTGGGATGGAGGACGAAAATAAACCGTAGCTGGTGGGACGAAAATTAACCGGTGAAGACTACCAACTGCTGCATTAGGAGTAGAGATATATGATCAGAAAAATGAGTGCTCATGTATTCTTTGATAAAAAAGACCTGATGGTATGTCTTGTTACCTTTGTAGGACGGAAACAGAGGCAGATCACATTGGAATCCTACTACTAGCTGCCGCTGGTTTCGATCCACACATGGCACTCATGTTCTTTAAGAAGAATGCAAGGCTGGTATAAGCGTACGTGTGCAGGCCGGGTCTCCAGGAGCTCGTGCGTGTGTGTGCGCGGGTGCCGCAGGAAGTAGTTGCTAGGTGCCGCTGGTATAAAAGGCCATGTAATCACTTCGTTCTGGTTGAGCCGTGTGTAGCCATGTAGCCACTGTAAGGAAGAAAAGGAGTGGGGCGTTCGTGCGCCCGTGGCGGCGTTCGTACGCCAGCCGGAAAATCTTGTGTCCGTGTTCTTCTTCGTCCACCTTCGTTCGAGTGAGAGGAGAGGTAGCTAGAGGGCTGCGGTTCCAACAATTGGTATCATGAGCTTGGTGTCTTGGGCGTGCTTGCCGTGCCGGAGGCGTGGCAGCGATGGCGGCGCTCGCCGGCGGCTGCGCGATGGAGCTCCGGGCCGTGTGCCGGCCCATGGAGGTGGGCGGCGCTATGGCTCTCATGGCGCGTGGCGGATGCGGCGGGCGGTGACGTCGTGCGTGCGGCGACCGCGGAGGCCGCCGAGGCGCTGCGTGGTGGCGCGGCGGTGCAGCACGGCATGGCGGCATGGAGGCCGCGGCGGTGCAGGGCAATAAGACGCGGCGGTGAGCCGCTCGCGACCGGTGCGTGTTATGGGTGCGCACTGGACGTGTCGGGCGCGTCGGGACCGCGGGAGTGGACCGCGTCGAGGCGCTGGACCTGGTTGCGCAGATCGCGTACGTGTGCGGCGGGAGCGCGGGCCGGGAGCGCGGGGACGTGGGGAGTGCGCGCGAAGGGCACGGCGGTTGCGGAGACGAGGAGGTCGCGAAGGACCTGCGTGGTGGCGCAGAGGTCGCGACGGCTCGGGGCGACAACCGTGAAAGGTGCGTGGCACGGAGGCGCGGTGTGGCGGCTGTCATGGCGGACACGGAGGTGGCACGCGGTGAGCGTCTGGTGCTGTCGGGCTCGTCGGGCGCGTCGGATGCGTGCTGGACGTGCGGGACGCACTGGTGCGGTCGGGCTCGTCGAGCGCGTCGGTTGCGCGCGGGACGTGCGGGGCGCGGTGGGACGCCAGGCGTGTGTCGCCGGCGGAGATGAAGCTCGGCGAGTGCGTCAGGTCGGGTCCGTGGCGGTGCGACCGGCGTCGATACGCCGGGTCGGGTCCGCGGGCTGGGTCACGACCATGACGACGACAATGACGGAAGCTACATCAACTCCGGCCCTGGCGAATCAAGATTAGGAGAAAAATGTTAGTAGTAATCTTGATTAGTTAGTTGCATGCATATAGTTAGCTGGTTAGTGGCCGGACGTTGAGGAAAGTTAGCGCGCAGTAGATAGGGATGCATGTAGGTCGTTGGCTTGTTAGCTGGATTAGTGCGTACGTGTGCAGGCCGGGTCTCCAAGAGCTCGTGCGTGTGTGTGCGCGGGTGCCGCAGGAAGTAGTTGCTAGGTGCCGCTGGTATAAAAGGCCATGTAATCACTTCGTTCTGGTTGAGCCGTGTGTAGCCATGTAGCCACTGTAAGGAAGAAAAGGAGTGGGGCGTTCGTGCGCCCGTGGCGGCGTTCGTGCGCCGGCCGGAAATCTTGTGTCCGTGTTCTTCTTCGTCCACCTTCGTTCGAGTGGGAGGAGAGGTAGCTAGAGGGCTGCGGTTACAATATAATTTGAAACATTGAAAGAGTACTATCTCTCCACTCATCCTCCATACCACAGAAGATTGCAGTTTTTATCACAACTGAAGATCATGAAGACGGCACTTGAACTATATAGAGAAGCCACTTCCATTAAAGATAGCATAAAACGATAGGTACCAGGCGTTTTATGGAGAAATCAAGCAGAGATGAATCTAGATTTGACATAGTTCAGTTTCCATTTTGAGTTCTTTACAATGTCCCCAAAGTTAATATGGGCCATCCATGTATGCCAATCCAATGGTTAAATTCATCTGATAATGCGACACAATTCTACGGGAGTACCATCACCTAAGAGGGTACCTGCATTCCAAGGATAAAGTTGTAGCTTTGATTGAACAATTGTGTAGTGGGGAACTAAATTGAATTACAAGAGGAAATTTACCAGTTTTTCATTTGATTTGTGATTATGGTCATGGGGGAATTGTGTTTGATTGATGATTCCTTCCACTAAACGCTAGATCGCCATTCGTTTGTTAAACACAGTTCTTTTCGCGTTTGATATTGTGGCCGATACAAACAATTTTGACAATCTTATGAGAGATCCTCCTGCAGCGTCTCGATGTCCCATGTTCTTGTGGCCGACAAAAACAATTTTGACTCCAAAACATGAGCGGTAGGTGATTCCATGCACATCGGTCTTAGCATATGATCCCGTGGTAAGTTTTCTTGCATGATCCTGGTATTCCTTGGCGTAGTACATCACACCTCTAAACCTGTCAAGATGAGCTTGCAAGGGCCGCTTCAGAGGACGTTCAGATCGTGCCTTCAAAAGTCAGATACTTTATGAACTAGATGATTCCCCGCGCGTTGCAGTGGGAATTAGTAGCTCAAAATTTCTTGAAATATGATCAGGAACATATAAGACTATTAAACAAATCAATCATCTCTATAAATAACAAATACTGTTTTTATTTCATAAAAAGAAGAAAATAGAAAATAGTGACTGCATCATTGCATGAGCAGGTGGTTTTAGAATAGGATCCACACCATGAAGACGATTAGAACTGTTTTTGGTGTATATTCTGGCAGATCTTCTGACAACAACAGACCTCTTATATCTTGTAGAACATAACTTGCAAAATATTTACCAAAAGAATCATCAGCACTAAAATAGTATTAGGCAGATAACCAAAGCTATTGATTCCCTTAGACACAGCTTCATTCAGTCCACAGTGTTATAAACAGTCTACCACATGTATGGTTAGCGGAAGAATTACAATCTTCAGAAACGTGCTATTGCCTCTTCTTGGGAAAAAAAGGCAGCCTGCCATTTGGGCAAGCAGTATGTTGCCATGCCGTGGAGCAATTAAAATGCTACTCGAAATGAATATAAATTAAAATACCAGAATTGCACTACAGAGTTTTACAGTATATGAAATCATCAAACGAGGGAGATATTCTATTTGTTCTACACTTAAACCAACGTGTGATGAAGCAAGATTTTATGAGGAAAAAAAGGTAGTTTTTTCAGTGGAATTGCAACTTCTTTGATAAACTAATAATTAGAGCCATGCAGATTCCAGAAGTAAATACCTCCCAAGCAGCAGTAATCAGTGTGGTGGCAAGCGGCAGAATGAAAGCCATGGCTGGGGAGGACATAATGTAATTCTGGTGGCACATCAGGTCGACGGCTAGCTGTTGCTGCAGCTTGCCGCAGGCACCGCACAGCAGCCTTGCACCATGGGCGTATGTGGCGGAAGGGGTAGTGTCTTCCGTCGAGCAGTTGGCATAGGAGGGAGCGACTGTGATTTGTCGCAGTCAAGCTATTTGCTAGGCCTCGTTATGCCTCCAACGCCTATCTGCACCCACATAGTGCGCCTGCAACACCTCCGCGAGATCCTCAGCCACCTCTGTGGCTATCACCGGTGATACCACCAGCTTCCAGTTAGGCAGTGATTTGCAACATCCTCTAACGCTTTTATCCACAACTGATTGGTAAAGACTTTTTTAACTGAAAGCGGACAGGACGAAACAGAGGTAGATGGAAAGTTCAGCAAGAAATGGGGAGTTAGGGACCTCGTCTCACCTAATTAATCTGCAACACCCACAAATTCGTGGAATACTATTCATCTTCATGCCTTTGCCTTCTCTCCCTCCATCCATCAATGATGTTTTGGATATGCTTTGAATTCCGCTTGCATATTATTGGGTGGCCACCACCTGAAAATTGTTTGGCGGTCCAGAACTTCAGATCTGTGTTGGTCTCCTTACCATCCTCCTTTTGAGCTTCTCAAGATCCATGGCAGCGGATGATGGAGAATGAGTTTTGCCGTGGTCCCCGGAGTGGATTGGGAAGGGAGAGGGGCTGACGAGAGGGATCATCAAAGCTGAGGGAACCGAAGGGGAAGGAATGGCAAGATATGAATCCATAGGGAGAGGAGAAGACAAACATGACAATAAATGGGCCTATGTGGGGAGTACTGAGCGCCGGCGCACCGGCCCAAAAATTCGGCTCGTCGTATGCGATCCGTCGGATGCGCTCACGCGTAGCCGTCAGATGCGCCCTATCCCATCGCTTTCTCACCCTCCGCTCTTGTATCAGATCTGAGAAAAAACACTGCAGGTTCATGGCGGCCGCTTCACCGCCGCCGCATCACGCAGCACGCGTCCACGGTCCACCCTCTCCTGTTTGACCTCGCCGTCAACGCTCACCGTCGATGCTTGCCGTCGACGCCTGCAGCAAAAAAAGGTTGCCGGAAAAAAGCAGCCATCTGCGGAAGCCCCCATTGAATCATTTGAAAAGAGTGATTCCAACAAAACAAGGCTACTGCTGTAGCAAAAATCGCTGGTCCATTAAAAGAACGAACTCCGATGAAAGCAATTTTTGGGGCTACTTCCAACAAAAGAACATATGGTTGTAACAAAAATTTGCCGGTCCAGGAAGAACGAACTCCGGTGGAAGCACTTTTGGGGGCTACTTCCAGCAAAAAAAAGATATGGTTGTAGCAAAAAATTGCTGGTCCAGCAAGAACAACTCCGATGGAAGCAATTTTTGGGGCTGCTTCCAGCAAAACAATCCGCCGGTTCCAGCAAACCTGATCCATGGTTGTAGCAGCACCCCACCAAACTCTAGTCTAACTTGCTGTGGCGACCTCCGCGGCTCGCCCGGGTGAACCCCTACAGCTCGCCGCCGCCACTGGTTCCAGCAGAACCAGTATGTGGTTGCAGCTCCCTCCACAGACAGTTGTAGCATCTGTGTGCTCCATCGTCGGGCCTGCTGGTCGAGGTAGTAGCTCGCTGCTCGTGCCAGGGTGTAGTCGCTGGCGCGCTCGCCGTCAATTCTCGCCGCCGGCGCGCTGAGCAGCGGGGAAACATCAGTAGATGGGAGGGATGGCGGGGCTACGAGGGAACTGTGCGGGGAGCGCGTGGAGTGGGAACGAGAGGAGGAAGATGAGAATGAACCAAGGAGGGATGGATAAGGTTGATTCGGTTTGCACGGGGCCCACGTCGGGCGAGACGTGGCTATATGTGCGTGCCTGTTGTGCGTGACGAGGCACGAAGCCGGCCCAGCGTTCGGCCGGCGCGCCGACGTAAAACGTTTCCCTATGTTATTGGCTTCGTACAAACGGTTAAGAAAAGCAGTCAGGAAGCGGTCTTATTATCTTAGCATAATAAACATCAGGGAGATAGATAGTTGCGAACTTGTGATTGGCTGGTATCTGATGACATGCCATGCTGAGTTGGACCATCTGCATGTCAAGAGAATACCTTGTAGTGGGGAGCAACTTCTTAAGAATGTAAGATTAGGTTCCTTCAAGAGCCTCCAGGCTTGTTTAGGAACACCTTGCCACCGTCGCCGCTGACTTGGGGCAGGCTCTGGCCCAAATTAAGTGCCCGAGCAACTACCCCCAGGATTTACCAACTATGATCTAACCAGTTCAATCTTACCAATACCAGTTGCAATGGCAATGTTTTGTACGGTTGATGTATTAAGCATGTTGTAGTAAACATGCCTGACACATCTTAGCTGTCTGCCTACCTTTTTATAGACAACTAAGCCATTCTCTGCTCTGACAGCACCTGCCTTGCGATGTTTAACTCTGCTAGTTGCATTTTTATTAGTACCAGTTTCAATGGCAATACTAGGTTGCCTGTAGTGAAATGTATCTTATTTATTTTCAGTACTGCGCATTGTGTGATGTTCCAGTATTAACTGTCCAGCTCAATTTCACCAATACCAGCAACAAACTTACAATACATGACTCAGGATGCTGTTAAGCCTGTTGTAATTAACAGTTGTATCCATTTTTTAATATGTCCCTTTACTATCGTGCTACTCTCCACGATGAAGATATCACTAGAGATGATGTCGTTTTATTTTCATTTGCTATTTGTGTTGGATGCTAACCTTGTTCTAGTTAACATGCCTTTCCATGTACTTACGCAGGGCCATAACGGGCGATGTTGTTGTTTGCCGTTGAGGTTAGCTGCATCCCATGTCTTACAGTATTTTACACCATTTGTGCAATTGCAATTTAACTTATAATATTTATTGGTTTCCCGTAGGTACACATGTCAGTGGCACTGATCCACGCTTCGACCTGGAGGAACACCTCGCATCTGCTGCCGCTGACTTGGGGCAAGCTCTGTCCAAGATCAAGTGCCCTAGCAACTACCTCTCAGGAATTGCCAAGTATGAACTCACCAGTTCAATCTTAACAATACCAGTTGTAATGACTATGTTTTGTACGGTTGATGTATTAAACATGTTTTAGTAAACATGCCTAACACGTCTTAGCTATTTTTCCAACCATTTTATAGACAACTGGGCCATTCTCTGCTCTGGCAGCACCTGCCTTGCGATGTTTAACTCTGCCAATTGCATTTTTATCAGTACCAGTTTCAGTGGCTATACTAGGTTACCTGTCACTACAAGGGAAAACCCTAGCAGTAGCTCGTGTTTGAAGCCTATCAGTAGCGCGGGGTACATCGCTACTAGTAAGGCGCTACAACTAACGGTTAGCAGTAGCGTGGGCTGAACCGCGCTACTGCTACATCGACTTAGTAGCAGCGCTTTCTAAAATGAGCGCTACTGGTAATTAGTAGTAGCGCTTCTACTAGCACGCGCTACTACTATTATTCCGTATTTCTTTTTTATTTCATGTTGTATTTATACACCTTTATACAAGTTTTCATACCACAGCAATTTAGAGAATGATTTTACATCATAATGAGTTATTACATCAGTGGGAGAAAGAACCGTGGACTAGTTTCAGGTGGATGGACATCCACTTGAAACTAATCCACGGTTCTTTCACCCAATGATCTAATAAATATCATCATCATCATCATCATCATATCATTAACAACTTATAATCATAATACATCATTGTCATATAACACCTCCTCATGATAATCGTTTTCATCAATGAGAAATCACATACAAGTTGGTCATTAGACATAATCACAACTACTCATCATCATCAACTCTCATAAACATATTGTACCTCATAACCTACTACATTCTCTTAGGACCTAAGATATTTTCTTGGGTAAAATAGCATAAAACAAGATATCCCCTGACTCTCCATTATGGATAATGGAGATTATCCTGTCTCCAATCCTTGCCTTTCGCGCAATGTTGCTTCCAAGAACCTCCTTACGAATGTCCATACATTTCTTCCATTCTTTGATTATCCTGTCTTCACCGTTTTTAGAAACCCGGTATGCACATGTGTGATTCGTAGGACGACATGGCTGTATGTTCAAAACATTCAGGCGACCATTCTGATACATCAAATGAGGCACACAATCCATCGGGATTTTCTGTTGAAAAACATAGTAGTAACTTCATGGTTAGCAATGTATTTCAGTTTTAGAAATATGCAAAAGATGCATGGATGTCGTAATAGTAAAAAATCTTACCAAGAAATCTCCATGGAAGTTATCGTTGTTCAACACGTGCACTAGTGGCACGTATTCACCATAATTTGGAGGAGTTCGATAAAAGGCATTGTAATTCTCAATGTCAGTACAATATGCGGCCAGATGATTTTTCTCTTGATAAGTTAACTCAGAGCCATCGGTGTAGTTGGTTCTGTCTACCATCTTCCGCACACTCCTTGAAGCATGAAAATAAGCTATCAATTGAAATAAGCTGTCAACTATTTTGAAATAAGAAATATAAATTACTTAATAACTATATCTGAGGAACTCATATAGCGGAAGAATTGGAAGCGTATCAACAAGAACCCAAATGTCCAAATTATCTTGGTCGATTTCAGGATCACCAAGAGCCATGGTGACAAACATACCCTCTTGAAAATCATACATCTTGCCACGTGCTTCCCAACCCGGGCAACCAAAATGGGACACGCTCTCAGAATTGTATAGATTTACCTCAAAATCCATACCATGATGGGTCCTTAGGTTAATTTTCTTAGTTTCATTCCTCTCATGATCTTCAAAACCCATCCTCTCCAAGACATAGCGTCTTGCATGGCATGTGATAAGCTAGTCGAATTGTAAAAGACGAAAATTACACGTTGAAGTAGTAGATGTCGAGCTTAATTACGAAAACAACACTTAGTGTCGTAGCGTACCATTTCACAATCGAAGGCCTCCTCGAGCTTAATGTTGAAGCGCCGATTGTCGTCCAGGTGAGGCCTGTCGCAGAAACCCAGGTTGTCGCCGCACCAGGAGCACTCCCCGGGACCTTCTTCGTCCGACGACATTTCCTATGTTCATAATTCAAAGATTAAACTTGTACAATTAAATATATGTACTACAAAAACTAAATTAGATCATTATTATTCATCACGGGTTGACTATGGGTCTGTCGAGTCTTTTCTTGAAAACCCTCAGCTCACGCGGTGTATATATTCGACCGTCGGTGATGGTAGCTCCTCCTTTCGTTCCCGAGTGCATTACAACAAATTGTTTAGCACATGGGAACGAAGGAGAAGCTACCCCCACAACAACAGTCGGGATTCTTCGGCCTCTCATATATAGTGGATACTCTCCCTCACTGATTCCTCTCTGACATGTGCGACCGTTGGTGATGGTCGTTACTCCTTCCCCTAGTGCATAACAAAGGTCTAGCACCCGGAGAAGAAGGAGAAACGACCCCCACGACAACAGTCGGGATTCTTCGGCCTTGACAGTCTTAAAGTCAACCTGAAATATCGTTTAATTATGTTTCTAGAAAATCCAGGCCACTCGATATTTCCTACATATTCTAGCACAAGTCATGCCAAAATTCATGGAAAATTCCGGCATGACCTTTGCTAAAACAGGACATATCGAGCACCTGAAATTTGCCGGAACGGAAATTAATCAACACTCCGGCAAAACATAGGCCACTCGGATATACATGTTTTTATCTACATAGGCCTATTTGAGCAACACAAGATATACATGATTTTATCTACATCATATCTTATAGGACTAATATTGACATGGAGATTTGGAGGGTCTCACCTCGAGGTCGGAGGGGGTCGGTGACGGGGACGACGGCGGGGATGATGGAGGGGCTCCTTGATTTCTGCAAAACAAAAATCCTATAAGTTATCACTAATACATCCCGAATAGTATCATACATATAACATCACTAATTGCTTAAACTAAAAAAATAACAACAAATGTGGCATGTTCAACTAGTTCTATTAATTCAACTAGTTCTTACTAAAAATAAACTTACTAGAAATAGAAATAAACTAGTTCTTTCTAAAAATAAACTAATTCAACTAGTTATATTAATTTTCTTACTAAAAATACAGTAGTTCTATTAATTCAACTAGTTCTTACTAAAACCAAACTAGTTCAACTACTTTATTA
>NC_057807.1:683301702-683302627 GCF_018294505.1 Triticum aestivum | reverse complement strand
CCGGAGGAGGAGGAGGGAGGGGGCGGCCGGAGAAGGGGGAAGAAGGGGCGGTGGGAGGAGGGCGGCTGGAGGATGAGGGGGGAGGAGGGAGTATCTCGGCGAGGAGCAGCGCGGTGGTGGCGGACGACGGGTTCGGCGCGGCCGGGCGAGAGCGAATGAGAGGGAGAGAGTGAGTGAGAGGGAACTGCACCGCACGCTCTAGGATAAGGTAAGTAAGTAGTAGCTTGTTTCAGAGAAAAGCGCTACTGCTAAGAGACGTAGCAGTAGCGCTGGCGGGGCTTACCCGCTAGTGCTAAGTGTGTCTAGCCAACTGCGCCCAGTCCAAGTATAGCAGCAGCATTCTTTGGCAGAACGCGCTACTGCTAAAGTAGTAGCAGTAGCGCGGTTTATTTAAAATCGCTACTACTAAGTAGCAGTAGCGCCCTGTTTTGTCCAGCGCTACTCCTAAGATGCTGTGTATAAGGTTTTCCCTAGTAGTGTGTAGTTAAACATGCCTTGTTAATTATTTTCAGTATTGCACACTATGTTAGTTCAAGTATGAACTTTTCAGCTCAATTTCACCAATAGCAGCTACAAACTTATAAAACATGACTTAGGATGCTATTAAGCTTGTTGCAATTAACAGTTGTATGCATTTTTAATCTGTCCCTTACTACCGTGCTACTCTCCGCAATGAGATATACTAGAGATGCTGCCCATTGCTATTTTTGGTGGATGCTAACCCTGTTGTAATTAACATGCCTTTCCGTGTCCTTACGCAGGGCCATAACGGGCGATGTTGTTGTTTTCCGTTGAGGTTAGCTACATCCCAAGTCTTATAGTACTTTACATCATTTGTGCAATTGCAGTTTAGCTTCTAACATTTACTTGCTTCTTGTAGGTACAAATGTCAGCAGCACTGATCCACGCTTCAACCCGGAGGAAC
>NC_057807.1:683288144-683301605 GCF_018294505.1 Triticum aestivum | reverse complement strand
GCCCCAGCAACTACCTCTCAGGACTTACCAAGTATGAACTGACCTGAATCTTACCAATTCCAGTTGCAATGGCCATGTTCTGTACGATTGATGTAGTAAGCACATGGCCATTCTCTGCTCTAGCAGCACCTGCCTTACGATGTTTAAATCTGTCAATTTCATTTCTATCAGTACCAGTTTCAAAGGCTATACTAGGTTGTCTGTTGTAGTAAACAATTCTATCCATTTTTAATCCGTCCCTTTACTACCGTGCTACTCTTTCGCAATGATGATATCACTACAGATGCTGCTGTTTTATTACCATTTGCTATTTTTGGTGGATGTTAATCCTATTGTAGTTAATATTGCATTTCCATGTACTTACACGGGGCTACAATGGGCGATGTTGTTGTTTGTCGTCGAGGTTAGCTGCATTTCATGTCTTATATACCATATGTTTCTAAATATAAGTATTTTTAGAGATTTCAATATAGACTACATACGGAGCAAAATGAGTGAATCTAGATTCTGATGTAAAATATGTCTATATACATCCGTATGTAGTTCATATTGAAATCTCTAAAAATACTTGTACTTAGGAACGGAAGTAGTTGTATTTTACATCATTTGTGCAATCACAGCTTAGCTTCTAACATTTACTGGTTGCTTGTAGGTACAATGAGCGGTACTGATCCACGCTTCGATCCCTTTTGCATATGGGGCAATGACATATTCATGAACAAGCGTCAAGTGAGGAACCTAAGAAAGATTGTTAGGCAAAAGAGACAGGTGATGGGAATTAAGCTCTTTATTAACACTTTGTCCAAGGCAGCAGTGAAATTTAGGATGGTAAGTAATGTGTTGCCTTTTCCTCCTACCCATAACAAGTTACTCTATTATACATGAGTATCTGAAAGTTTTATCTTTTCAGTGGCTTTTGAAGAAATTTACCGATGATTACCTTGCAAACTACATGACCAGAGTGGAGGCAACTAAGGTTAAAGTATATAATTCATACCATGATAATGGTCTAGAAGTCTTCCTGAAGGCGGTGAAGGATGGGTGGGCGATCATCACAAGGGATTGGACAAAAGTTGTTCGTGCCTATGAGGTAGTACTATGAAAGTCCAACCACTGTTTAGCACAAATTTGGGGCTAACTAATGATATTTCCAATCAAAAATAGACAAAGTTCATGAAAAAAAACTTGATAAAACATTAGCCCTTTTTCCCTTATTATTAATCACCAAAACCAATGGACACTTACAATGCTTTTTTTAGATGTGATGCCCCCTTTATTAAGAGTTCTGGCCGACATCAGTGTTCAAAGAGTCGAAAATATATCAGGGGGAGGTGGTACAAGGAACCATGTCTTGCATAGCTCATGAATAGAGTCTTCCTTTGCTAAGATGTGAGACACTCCATTTGGCGAACATCGCGCCAACCGAACATCGTAGGCTTCTCTCGTATTGAGCAAACATTAATCTCCTCAATGATTGGTCCATATACTGAATTGTCTCTAGCCTCTACATTGAGCTATTTTTTGGAACGAAGGCTCCTCCAGAGGAGCCCGACTTTAAATTAACAAAGCCATCAACCGGCCAGGAGTACAAGAGCAAACCACGAACAAAGCAACGGCTAAAGGATACAAGGGAGAAAGAGGAGCAGCTTACTATGCTACTTGTTGCAATGCAGAGAGCGGGGGAGATGGCGTACGACATGGACAGGGGGATGCTCGAGATCATCCACGACGGAGGCGACGAAGGAGGAGGGGGCTATGTGGACGGGCAGGTGGAAGACTCCGATCCCACCCAGTCCGGCAACTACCAGCAGCAGCAGTCATATACCCAGACGACCACGCAACAGTCCTACACCCAGACTGGCGATGGCACACGACAACGGAGGAGGCAGACGCGGAGGCTGCCTACGCGGCGGCGACGGCGACGGCGCCTCCTTGATCAGGGAGCAGCTTGCTGGGATTGTTGGTCCGGCAGGGTAGAAATGCACGGACTGCCGGACTGATATACTTTTGGATTTGGACACAAAAACTAAGCACATTTTGCCTTTTTTGGTTGTGATCGGGGATGCGATCCGGCACTGGTGTGATCCACAACGTTGTGTGGATCAGCGTTTGAATTTGAATTTGCTGACAGGCATATACATGCTAGCGTTGGATGGCTGCCTCCCGTATCCGTGTACGGATGCAGGAGAAAATTTACGGCTTGCCCTTGGAGATGCCCTAAGGGATCATTTGTTTTTTTTTTTGACGTGGATCATTTGGTTTTAGGAAGGTGAGTTTTATTAGCTGTGGGTAATCCACCGATTTATCTACCCGTAACCATTTTTTTTAGAACACCCGTAACCAATTGCTAGGTGCAGCTCGGTTAATTGAACTGTTGGACACGCTCTGAACCTTGTGTTTCTGAATGCCTGAATATTCGAGTACGTACGTACGTCCCGCGAACTCAACCAAATCTGGGACTCTCGCGAACCACAAAAGCATTGGTTCTGAATGGGTACTCTGGGATTGAATTTGATGTGGGACTCTCGCGAAACCTTCACCGAACCGGACAGCTACTGATGCCTTCCTTTTATACCGGCCATATGTGACGTGAACAATTAATATGAACGGCTTGCGCCGCCTCCTCGCCCGGCTCCTCCCCCGCGAGCCCATGGCGGCCGTCCGCGCACGGCAGCCTCGGGTGCCGCCCGGGTACCACGGCCACCACGTCGCTAGACCTGCCATCCGTCCACGACACTACTGCGCTTCGCCGTCTAGCCCGACCACACTGACCCGCTTGGGCTCCCGTTGGTACCACGACCCACGGAAGGTCGCCGCGTCGGTGTCCGTCGTCGCTGCCGCCATATGCTACCAGTCCCTCGAGGTGATTCCATG
Organism: Triticum aestivum; assembly: GCF_018294505.1. Taxonomy (NCBI): domain Eukaryota; kingdom Viridiplantae; phylum Streptophyta; class Magnoliopsida; order Poales; family Poaceae; genus Triticum; species Triticum aestivum. The sequence continues at coordinate 683,298,731 of NC_057807.1, read as the reverse complement.
GACCAACCGCGCGCACTTCATCTTCCTGTCCCCTCAGTCGGAGCGAGCGCACGGACTCGCCGAGTTCGCCGACTACAAGCAGGAAGTGGCCTCCAAAATCCTCGGCCCGCGCCACCCTCACAGCGTCCGCGCCCGTCGCATCGCCGAGAGGATCATCCACGCCGGCATCGACGACACTGTCATCCTCCACGTCGCCAGCAACCGGCACAAGGGAAAGGCATGGCTACCTCCGCCTCAGACGAGGCATCTCCATGGGCTCGATTGGGAGGTGATCGTGGTGGACCATAAGGGCAACACCGGCGCGTACTGCACGCGCGGCGGTAAAATCGTACTGTACACGGGATTGCTAGACCACTTCAAGACCGATGGTGAGATTGCATTTGTCATCGCTCACGAGGTAGATCCGTTGGACTAATGAGTTCATCTCATGTTTCCTTCATTTTATGGGATTATTTTCAGGTGGGCTCAAATTAACATTCACATCTTTTTCTTAGGTTGCGCACATCATCGCAAGGCACGAATCTGAAATCAGCTCGACCAAGTGGGTGACTAAACCCCTCTATTATTACTTCCGGCGAAGGTACGTCTGCTTCTTATTTCACATTATTGTTCATGGCGATTTTCATTTTCTTTCCGCGGGAACATGGCGATTTACATTGTGCATGTGACACATAAATACTATATATGATTAGAAAAATGAGTGCTCATGTATTCTTTGATAAAAAAAGACCTGATGGTATGTCTTGTTACCTTTGTAGGACGGAAACAGAGGCAGATCACATTGGAATCCTACTACTCGCTGCCGCTGGTTTCGATCCACACATGGCACTCACGTTCTTTAATAAGAATGCAAGGCTGGTACAATTTCAAACATTCAAAGAGTACTATCTCTCCTCTCATCCTCCATACCAGAGAAGATTGCAATTTTTATCGCAGCGGAAGATCATGAAGACGGCACTTGAACTATATAGAGAAGCCACTTCCATTAAAGATAGTATAAAGCGATAGGTACCAGGCATTTTATGGAGATATCAAGCAGAGATGAATCAAGATTTGACATAGTCCGGTTTCCATTTTGAGTTCTTTACAGTGTCCCCAAAGTTAATATGGGCCATCCATGTATGCAATCCAACGGTTAAAATTCATCTGATAATGCGACACAATTCTACGAGAGTACCATCACCTAAGAGGGTACCTTCGTTCCAAGGGTAAAGTTGTAGCTTTGATTGAACAATTGTGTAGTGGGGAACTAAATTGAATAACAGAGGAAATTTACCAGTTTTTTATTTGATTTGTGATTATGGTCATGGGGGAATTGTGTTTGATTGATGATTCCTTCCACTAAACACTAGATCACCATTCGTTTGTTAAACACAATTCTTTTCGCGTTTGATCTTGTGGCCGACACAAACAATTTTGACAATCTTATGAGAGATCCTCGTGCAGCTTCTCGATGTCCCATGTTCTTGTGGCCGACACAAATAATTTTGACTCCAAAACATGAGCGGTAAGTGATTCCATGCACATCGGTCTTAGCATATGATCCCGTGGTAAGTTTTCTTGCATGATCCTGGTATTCCTTGGCGTAGTACATCACACCCTTCCAAAATTCCTCTCTAAACCTGTCAAGATGAGCTTCCAAGGGCCGCTTCCAAGGACGTTCAGATCGTGCCTTCAAAAGTGAGATACTTTATGAACTAGATCATTCCCCGCGCGTTGCAGCGGCAATTAGTAGCTCAAAATTTCTTGAAATATGATCAGGAACATATAAGACTATTAAACAAATCAATCATCTCTATAAATAACATGACTCCTTACTGTTTTTATTTCATAAAAAGAAGAAAATGGAAAATAGTGACTGCATCATTGCATGAGCAGGTGGTTTTAGAATAGGATCCACACCATGAAGACGATTAGAACTGTTTTTGGTGTATATTTTGGCAGATCTTCTGACAACAACAGACTTCTTATATCTTGTAGAACATAACTTGCAAAATATTTACCAAAAGAATCATCAGCACTAAAATAGTATTAGGCAGATAACCAAAGCTATTGATTCCCTTAGACACAGCTTCATTCAGTCCACAGTGTCATAAACAGTCTACCACATGCATGGTTAGCGAAAGAATTACAATCTTCAGAAACGTGCTATTGGCTCTTCTTGGGAAAAAAAATAGCCTGCCATTTGGGCAAGCAGTATGTTGCCATGCCGTGGAGCAATTAAAATGCTACTCGAAATGAATATAAATTAAAATACCAGAATTGCACTACAGAGTTTTACAGAATATGAAATCATCAAATGAGGGAGATATTCTATTTGTTCTACACTTAAACCAGCGTGTGATGAAGCAAGATTTTATGAGGAAAAAAAGGTAGCTTTTTTTCAATGGAATTGCAACTTCTTTGATAAACTAATAATTAGAGCCATGCAGATTCCAGAAGTAAATACCTCCCGAGCAGCAGTAATCAGTGTGGTGGCAAGCGGCAGAACGAAAGCCATGGTTGAGGAGGACATAATGTAATTCTGGTGGCACATCAGGTCGACGGCTAGCTGTTGCTGCAGCTTGCCCGCACAGCAGCCTTGCACAATGGGCGTATGTGGCGGAAGGGGTAGTGTCTTCCGTCGAGCAGTTGGCATAGGTGGGAGCGACTGTGATTTGTCGCTGACAAATATTCATTTTTTGCATGTTTTATTCCAAGCTACGGCGCTGATCCGTATGTGGTCCTTACTCACTTCGACAGAGGCCAGGGAGCGTTTGGTTACTGAATCTGTCCGGTGGAAGATGGTAGCGCGGGATATCTTCAACCGGTTTGAATGGCGGTCATGTAATAGGATAGACGATTAGTTTTCCTATCTTTGTTATGCCAGCCGGTTGTGGCTCTATGGCCTTTTTATCTTTGGCGTTGAGGCTCTCTGTGAGCTAGCCTTTCTTTTGTTTCCCGACTTTAAGACCTTGTTGAACCTATTTTATTTATAAATATGGCCGTATGCATCGTTTTATGAAGCAGAGGCCGGGGAGTTCCCCCTTTTTGAAAAAAAGCTATTTGTCAGGCCTCGTTATGCCTCCAACGCCTATCGCACCCACATAGTGCGCCTGCAACACCTCCGCGAGATCCTCGGCCACCTCTGTGGCTATCAGTTGTGGTACCACCAGCTTCCAGTTAGGCAGTGATTTGCAACATCCTCAACCTAACGCTTTTATCCACAACTGATTGGTAAAGACTTTTTGAACTGAAACCGGACAGGACGAAACAGAGGTAGATGGAAATTTCAGCAAGAAACGGGGAGTTAGGGACCTCGTCTCACCTGATTAATCTGCAACCCACAAATTCGTGGAATACTATTCATCTTCATGACTTCGCCTTCTCTCCCTCCATCCATCAATGACGTTTTGGATATGCTTTGAATTCCGCTTGGATATTATTGGGTGGCCACCACCTGAAAATTGTTTGGCGGTCCAGAACTTCAGATCTGTGTTGGTCTCCTTACCATCCTCCTCTTGAGCTTCTCAAGATCCATGGCAGCGGGCGAGGCAGCGATGATGGAGAATGAATTTGGCCGTGGTCCTCGGAGTGGATTGGGAAGGGAGAGGGGCTGACGAGAGGGATCATCAAAGCTGAGGGAACCGAAGGGGAAGGAATGGCAAGATATGAACCGATAGGGAGAGGAGAAGACAAACATGACAATAAATGGGCCTATGTTATTGGCTTCGTACAACCGGTTAAGAAAAGCAGTCATGAAGCTGTCTTATTATCTTAGCATAATAAACATAAGGGAGATAGATAGTTGTGAACTTGTGATTGGCTGGTATTTGATTTGTGATTATGGTCATGGGGGAATTGTGTTTGATTGATGATTCCTTCCACTAAACGCTAGATCGCCATTCGTTTGTTAAACACAGTTCTTTTCGCGTTTGATATTGTGGCCGACACAAACAATTTTGACAATCTTATGAGAGATCCTCCTGCAGCGTCTCGATGTCCCATGTTCTTGTGGCCGACAAAAACAATTTTGACTCCAAAACATGAGCGGTAGGTGATTCCATGCACATCGGTCTTAGCATATGATCCCGTGGTAAGTTTTCTTGCATGATCCTGGTATTCCTTGGCGTAGTACATCACACCCTTCCAAAATTCCTCTCTAAACCTGTCAAGATGAGCTTCCAAGGGCCGCTTCCAAGGACGTTCAGATCGTGCCTTCAAAAGTCAGATACTTTATGAACTAGATCATTCCCCGCGCGTTGCAGCGGCAATTAGTAGCTCAAAATTTCTTGAAATATGATCAGGAACATATAAGACTATTAAACAAATCAATCATCTCTATAAATAACATGACTCCTTACTGTTTTTATTTCATAAAAAGAAGAAAATGGAAAATAGTGACTGCATCATTGCATGAGCAGGTGGTTTTAGAATAGGATCCACACCATGAAGACGATTAGAACTGTTTTTGGTGTATATTTTGGCAGATCTTCTGACAACAACAGACCTCTTATATCTTGTAGAACATAACTTGCAAAATATTTACCAAAAGAATCATCAGCACTAAAATAGTATAAGGCAGATAACCAAAGCTATTGATTCCCTTAGACACAGCTTCATTCAGTCCACAGTGTTATAAACAGTCTACCACATGCATGGTTAGCGAAAGAATTACAATCTTCAGAAACGTGCTATTGGCTCTTCTTGGGAAAAAAATAGCCTGCCAATTGGGCAAGCAGTATGTTGCCATGCCGTGGAGCAATTAAAATGCTACTCGAAATGAATATAAATTAAAATACCAGAATTGCACTACAGAGTTTTAGAGTATATGAAATCATCAAATGAGGGAGATATTCTATTTGTTCTACACTTAAACCAGCGTGTGATGAAGCAAGATTTTATGAGGAAAAAAAGGTAGCTTTTTTTCAATGGAATTGCAACTTCTTTGATAAACTAATAATTAGAGCCATGCAGATTCCAGAAGTAAATACCTCCCGAGCAGCAGTAATCAGTGTGGTGGCAAGCGGCAGAACGAAAGCCATGGTTGAGGAGGACATAATGTAATTCTGGTGGCACATCAGGTCGACGGCTAGCTGTTGCTGCAGCTTGCCCGCACAGCAGCCTTGCACCATGGGCGTATGTGGCGGAAGGGGTAGTGTCTTCCGTCGAGCAGTTGGCATAGGTGGGAGCGACTGTGATTTGTCGCTGACAACTATTCATTTTTTGCATGTTTTATTCCAAGCTACCGCGCTGATCCGTATGTGGTCCTTACTCACTCCGACAGAGGCCAGGGAGCGTTTGGTTACTGAATCTGTCCGGTGGGAGATGGTAGCGCGGGATATCTTCAACCGGTTTGAATGGCGGTCATGTAATAGGATAGACGATTAGTTTTCCTATCTTTGTTATGCCAGCCGGTTGTGGCTCTATGGCCTTTTTATCTTTGGCGTTGAGGCTCTCTGTGAGCTAGCCTTTCTTTTGTTTCCCGACTTTAAGACCTTGTTGAACCTATTTTATTTATAAATGTGGCCGTATGCATCGTTTTATGATGCAGAGGCCGGGGAGTTCCCCCTTTTTGAAAAAAAGCTATTTGTCAGGCCTCGTTATGCCTCCAACGCCTATCGCACCCACATAGTGCGCCTGCAACACCTCCGCGAGATCCTCGGCCACCTCTGTGGCTATCAGTGGTGGTACCACCAGCTTCCAGTTAGGCAGTGATTTGCAACATCCTCAACCTAACGCTTTTATCCACAACTGATTGGTAAAGACTTTTTGAACTGAAACCGGACAGGACGAAACAGAGGTAGATGGAAATTTCAGCAAGAAACGGGGAGTTAGGGACCTCATCTCACCTGATTAATCTGCAACCCACAAATTCGTGGAATACTATTCATCTTCATGACTTGGCCTTCTCTCCCTCCATCCATCAATGACGTTTTGGATATGCTTTGAATTCCGCTTGGATATTATTGGGTGGCCACCACCTGAAAATTGTTTGGCGGTCCAGAACTTCAGATCTGTGTTGGTCTCCTTACCATCCTCCTCTTGAGCTTCTCAAGATCCATGGCAGCGGGCGAGGCAGCAATGATGGAGAATGAATTTGGCCGTGGTCCTCGGAGTGGATTGGGAAGGGAGAGGGGCTGACGAGAGGGATCATCAAAGCTGAGGGAACCGAAGGGGAAGGAATGGCAAGATATGAACCGATAGGGAGAGGAGAAGACAAACATGACAATAAATGGGCCTATGTTATTGGCTTCATACAACCGGTTAAGAAAAGCAGTCATGAAGCTGTCTTATTATCTTAGCATAATAAACATAAGGGAGATAGATAGTTGTGAACTTGTGATTGGCTGGTATCTGATGACATGCCATGCTGAGTTGGACCATCTGCATGTCAAGAGAATAACTTGTAGTGGGGAGCAACTTCTTAAGAATGTAAGATTAGGTTCCTTCAAGAGCCTCCAGGCTTGTTTAGGAACACCTTGCCACCGTCGCCGCTGACTTGGGGCGGGCTCTGGCCCAGATGAAGTGCCCGAGCAACTACCCCCCAGGATTTACCAAGTATGATCTAACCAGCTCAATCTTACCAATACCAGTTGCAATGGCTATGTTTTGTCGGTTGATGTATTTATCATGTTGTAGTAAACATGCCTGACACGTCTTAGCTGTTTTCCCTACCTTTTTATACACAACTGGGCCATTCTCTGCTCTGACAGCACCTGCCTTGCGATGTTTAACTCTGCTAGTTGCATTTTTATCAGTACCAGTTTCAATGACAATACTGGGTTGCCTGTAGTTAAATGTATCTTATTTATTTTCAGTACTGCACATTGTGTGATGTTCCAGTATTAACTGTCCAGCTCAATTTCACCAATACCAGCAAAAAACTTACAATACATGACTCAGGATGATGTTAAGCCTGTTGTAATTAACAGTTATATCCATTTTTTAATCTGTCCCTTTACTACCGTGCTACTCTCCATAATGAAGATATCAATAGAGATGCTGTCGTTTTATTTTCATTTGCTATTTGTGTTGGATGCTAACCTTGTTCTAGTTAACATGCCTTTCCATGTACTTACGCAGGGCCATAACGGGCGATGTTGTTGTTTGCCGTTGAGGTTAGCTGCATCCCATGTCTTACAGTATTTTACACCATTTGTGCAATTGCAATTTAACTTCTAATATTTATTGGTTTCCCGTAGGTACACATGTCAGTGGCACTGATCCACACTTCGACCTGGAGGAACACCTCGCATCTGCTGCCGCTAACTTGGGGCAGGCTCTGTCCAAGATCAAGTGCCCTAGCAACTACCTCTCAGGACTTGCCAAGTATGAACTCACCAGTTCAATCTTAACAATACCAGTTGTAATGACTATGTTTTGTACGGTTGACGTATTAAACATGTTTTTAGTAAACATGCCTAACACGTCTTAGCTATTTTTCCAACCTTTTTATAAACAACTGGGCCATTCTCTGCTCTGGCAGCACCTGCCTTGCGATGTTTAACTCTGCCAATTACATTTTTATCAGTACCAGTTCCAGTGGCTATACTAGGTTAACTGTCACTACTAGGGAAAACCCTAGCAGTAGCGCGCGTTTGAAGCCTATCAGTAGCGCGGGGTACATCGCTACTAGTAAGGCGCTACAGCTAAAGGTTAGCAGTAGCGTGGGCTGAACCGCGCTACTGCTACATCGACTTAGTAGCAGCGCTTTCTAAAATGAGCGCTACTGGTAATTAGTAGTAGCGCTTCTACTAGCACGCACTACTACTATTATTCCGTAGTTCTTTTTTCTTTCATGTTGTATTCATACACCTTTATACAAGTTTTCATACCACAACAATTTAGAGAATGATTTTACATCATAATGAGTTATTACATCAGTAGGAGAAAGAACCGTGGACTAGTTTCAGGTGGATGGACATCCACTTGAAACTAATCCACGGTTCTTTCACCCAATGATCTAATAAATATCATCATCATCATCATCACATATCATTAACAACTTATCATCATAATACATCATTGTCATATAACACCTCCTCATGATAATCATTTTCATCAATGAGAAATCACATACAAGTTGGTCATTAGACATAATCACAACTACTCATCATCATCAACTCTCATAAACGTATTGTACCTCATAACCTACTACATTCTCTTAGGACCTAAGATATTTTCTTGGGTAAAATAGCATAAAACAAGATAGCCCCTGACTCTCCATTACGGAGAATGGAGATTATCCTGTCTCCAATCCTTGCCTTTCGCGCAATGTTGCTTCCAAGAACCTCCTTACGAATGTCCATACATTTCTTCCATTCTTTGATTATCATGTGTTCACCGTTTTTAGAAACCCGGTATGCACATGTGTGATTCGTAGGACGACATGGCTGTATGTTCAAAACATTCAGGCGACCATTCTGATACATCAAATGAGGCACACAATCCATCGGGATTTTCTGTTGAAAAACATAGTAATAACTTCGTGGTTAGCAATGTAGTTCAGTTTTAGAAATATGCAAAAGATGCATGGATGTCGTAATAGTAAAAAATCTTACCAAGAAATCTCCATGGAAGTTATCGTTGTTCAACACGTGCACTAGTGGCACGTATTCACCATAATTTGGAGGAGTTCGATAAAAGGCATTGTAATTCTCAATGTCAGTACAATATGTGACCAGATGATTTTTCTCTTGATAAGTTAACTCAGAGCCATCGGTGTAGTTGGTTCTGTCTAGCATCTTCCGCACACTCTTTGAAGCATGAAAATAAGCTATCAATTGAAATAAGCTGTCATCTATTTTGAAATAAACAATATAAATTACTTAATAACTATATTTGAGGAACTCACATAGCGGAAGAATTGGAAGCGTATCAACAAGAACCCAAATTTCCAAATTATCTTGGTCGATTTCAGGATCACCAAGATCCATGGTGACAAACATACCCTCTTGAAAATCATACATCTTGCCAAGTGCTTCCCAACCCGGGCAACCAAAATGGGATACACTCTCAGAATTGTACAGATTTACCTCAAAATACATACCATGATGGGTCCTTAGGTTAATTTTCTTAGTTTCGTTCCTCTCATGATCTTCAAAACCCATCCTCTCCAAGACATAGCGTCTTGCATGGCATGTGATAAGCTAGTCGAATTGTAAAAGACGAAAATTACACGTTGAAGTAGTAGAAGTCGAGCTTAATTACGAAAACAACACTTAGTGTCGTAGCGTACCGTTTCACAATTGAAGGCCTCCTCGAGCTTAATGCTGAAGCGCCGATTGTCGTCCAGGTGAGGCCTATTGCAGAAAACCAGGTTGTCGCCGCACCAGGAGCACTCCCTGGGACCTTCTTTGTCCGACGACATTTCCTATGTTCATAATTAAAAGATTAAACTTGTACAATTAAATATATGTACTACAAAAACTAAATTAGATCATTATTATTCATCACGGGTTGACTATGGGTCTGTCAAGTCTTTTCTTGAAAACCCTCAGCTCGCGCGGTGTATATATTCGACCGTCGGTGATGGTAGCTCCTCCTTTCGTTCCCGAGTGCATTACAACAAATTGTCTAGCACATGGGAATGAAGGAGAAGCTACCCCCACAACAACAGTCGGGATTCTTCGTCCTCTAATATATGGTGGATACTCTCCCTCACTGATTCCTCTCTGACATGTGCGACCGTTGGTGATGGTCGTTACTCCTCGTTCCCCTAGTGCATAACAAAGGTCTAGCACCCAGAGAAGAAGGAGAAACAACCCCCATGGCAACAGTCGGGATTCTTCGGCCTTGACAGTCTTAAAGTCAACCTGAAATATCATTTAATTATCTTTCTAGAAAATCCAGGCCACTCGATATTTCCTACATATTCTAGCACAAGTCATGCCAAAATTCACGGAAAATTCCGGCATGACCTTTGCTAAACAGGACATATCGAGCACCTGAAATTTGCCGGAACGGAAATTAATCAACACTCTAGCAAAACATAGGCCACTCGCATATACATGTTTTTATCTACATAGGCCTATTTGAGCAACACAAGATATACATGTTTTTATCTACATCATATCTTATAGGACTAATATTGACATGGAGATTTGGCTGGTCTCACCTCGAGGTCGGAGGGGGTCGGTGACAGGGACGACGGCGGGGATGATGGAGGGGCTCCTTGATTTCTGCAAAAACAAAAACCCTATAAGTTATCACTATAACATCACGAATAGTATCATACATATAACATCACTAATTGCTTAAACTAAAAAAATAACAACAAATATGGCATGTTCAACTAGTTCTATTAATTCAACTAGTTCTTACTAAAAATAAACTTACTAGAAATAGAAATAAACTAGTTCTTTCTAAAAATAAACTATTTCAACCAGTTATATTAATTTTCTTACTCAAAATACATTAGTTCTATTAATTCAACTAGTTCTTACTAAAACCAAACTAGTTCAACTAGTTTATTAATTTACTTACTAACTATTTTAAACACTTACTAAAAACAGTAAAAAAACTACATTATACAATAGTAAAAAACAGAAGAAAAAAAGATGGAGGGAGGAGGAAGAAGGAGAGAGGAGGAAGGGGACGAGGCCG
>NC_057807.1:683269694-683287753 GCF_018294505.1 Triticum aestivum | reverse complement strand
GGGGCGGCCGGAGGAGGAGGAGGGAGGGGGCGGCCGGAGAAGGAGGAGGAAGGGGCGGTGGGAGGAGGGCTGGAGGATGAGGGGGGAGGAGGGAGTACCTCGGCGAGGAGCAGCGTGGCGGCGGCGGACGACGGGTTCGGCGCGGCCGGGCGAGAGCGAATGAGAGGGAGAGAGTGAGTGAGAGGGAACTGCACCGCATGCTCTAGGATAAGGTAAGTAAGTAGTAGCTCGTTTCAGAGAAAAGCGCTACTGCTAAGAGACGTAGCAGTAGCGCTGGCGGGGCTTACCCGCTAGTGCTAAGTGTGTCTAGCCAACTGCGCCCAGTCTAAGTATAGCAGCAGCATTCTTTGGCAGAATGCGCTACTGCTAAAGTAGTAGCAGTAGCGCGGTTTATTTAAAATCGCTACTACTAAGTAGCAGTAGCGCCCTGTTTTGTCCAGCGCTACTCCTAAGATGCTGTGTATAAGGTTTTCCCTAGTAGTGTGTAGTTAAACATGCCTTGTTAATTATTTTCAGTACTCCACACTATGTTAGTTCAAGTATGAACTTTTCAGCTCAATTTCACCAATAGCAGCTACAAACTTATAAAACATGACTTAGGATGCTATTAAGCTTGTTGCAATTAACAGTTGTATGCATTTTTAATCTGTCCCCTGTTGTAGTTAACATGCCTTTCCATGTCCTTACGCAGGGCCATAACGGGCGATGTTGTTGTTTTCCGTTGAGGTTAGCTGCATCCCAAGTCTTATAGTACTTTACATCATTTGTGCAATTGCAGTTTAGCTTCTAACATTTACTTGCTTCTTGTAGGTACAAATGTCAACAACACCGATCCACGCTTCAACCCGGAGGAACACCTCGCCTCCAATGCGGCCAACTGGGGGGGGGGGGCTCTTATCCATATGAAGTGCCCCAGCAACTACCTCTCAGGACTTACCAAGTATGAACTGACCTGAATCTTACCAATTCCAGTTGCAATGGCCATGTTCTGTACGATTGATGTAGTAAGCACAGGGCCATTCTCTGCTCTAGCAGCACCTGCCTTACGATGTTTAAATCTGTCAATTTTATTTCTATCAGTACCAGTTTCAATGGCTATACTAGGTTGTCTGTTGTAGTAAACAATTCTATCCATTTTTTAATCCGTCCCTTTACTACCGTGCTACTCTTTCGCAATGATGATATCACTACAGATGCTGCCGTTTTATTACCATTTGCTATTTTTGGTGGATTTTAATCCTGTTGTAGTTAATATTGCATTTCCATGTACTTACGCGGGGCTACAATGGGCGATGTTGTTGTTTGTCGTCGAGGTTAGCTGCATCTCATGTCTTATACACCATATGTTTCTAAATATAAGTATTTTTAGAGATTTCAATATAGACTACATATGAAGCAAAATGAGTGAATCTAGATTCTGATCTAAAATATGTCTATATACATCCGTATGTAGTTCATATTGAAATATCTAAAAATACTTGTACTTAGGAACGGAAGTAGTTGTATTTTACATCATTTGTGCAATCACAGCTTAGCTTCTAACATTTACTGGTTGCTTGTAGGTACAATGAGCGGTACTGATCCACGCTTCGATCCCTTTTGCGTATGGGGCAATGACATATTAATGAACAAGCGTCAAGTGAGGAAACTAAGAAAGATTGTTAGGCGAAAGAGACGGGTGATGGGAATTAAGCTCTTTATTAACACTTTGTCCAAGGCAGCAGTGAAATTTAGGATGGTAAGTAGTGTGTTGCCTTTTCCCCCTACCCATAACAAGTTACTCTATTATACATGAGTATCTAAAAGTTTTATCTTTTCTGTGGCTTTTGAAGCAATTTACCGATGATTACCTTGCAAACTACATGATCAGAGTGGAGGCAACTAAGGTTAAAGTATATAATTCATACCATGATAATGGTCTAGAAGTCTTCCTGAAGGCGGTAAAGGATGGGTGGGAGATCATCACAAGGGATTGGACAAAAGTTGTTCGTGCCTATGACATGCAGGAGGGCACATTATGGGCATTCCGCTTCTTCAACACCATCGGCAGCCAAAATGAGTTGCACTTGTCTCTTAACATTTACCCCCCTCTAAATATTTTGGTTAATCATAGTTAAGTGTTGCCTAATCCTGTAATTACTGAACATATTGTACTGAGAATTTTATTTACGGATTCGGTGTTGAACCATTGTGTTGAGAATTTGAATTCCATGTTTCATATTTCAAAATTTCCAATTCGAATAATAAATTACAGGGAAAAATAAAATTAAACAGGAGCGAATAAAATAATGTGCACACGGTTATTAAGAAAACAATGTGTGCGATGGAAAAATAGAGAATAGACGGTTCTTTGACACGAAGCATTTGCGATGCCCTATGGACTCACACATGGTTTCGTCTCATATGCGTGTGCGATTCATGGTAATATGGCAACCATTTCAAAATTGTATGCGTGTGTGATAGGAATACCTATCGCACACAGTTATGAAAATGGACACGTTGACGATAGTAGAGGCATCGCACATATTTTACATTTTTGAACTGTGTGTGATAACGTTCCTATCGCAAACACATCAGTAGATTAAGTGTTTGTGATGTCCATTTTTTTCACACGACTATAGTGGCGTAATCGTTTCGGATGTCTCTCAGATCAGAAACGTAACATCGAGACGTAACGTGTGGGACTGACACGACTTCTCATATGTTTATTCCATGACGATCGTCAATAGTCGCTCGCCTATCCTCGACGGTTTCTGATTTGTGTGGGAAGGACCCCCCTCCCTATCGACCACACTCACTAGGCGACGGTTTAAAACTCGGTAGCGGAAAGAGGTAATACGTCCATTTTGCATCATGTTTTCTTGCTGTTATTTATGATGTTTTTATCCATAATAATGCTTTTTGGAGTAATTCTAATGCCTTTTCTCTCATAATTTGCAAGGTACACACCAAGAGGGAGAATTCTTGCAGCTGGAAATCTGGACCTGAAAAAGCTACGGCAGACTACCTATTCTGCACAACTCCAAACAAGCTAAAACTTCACGGAGAATTTTAATGGAATATTTAAGAAATATTGGAGCAAATAACTACCAGAGGGGGCCCACCAGGAGGGCACCACTAAGGATGGCAATTTTACCATGGACATGGATATCCATGGATATCCAACCCGAATGGATAGGGTTTGGATATGCTTTTCTGTCCATGGGCAGCGCCCAAACCCGACCCGATTGCTCGTGGATAGGGCATGGATATAATCTTGTACCCATGGGTATATCCAAACCCGACCCAATAGTATGGCTTAATGGGCAAAAATCAGCTATCCCTACCCCACAGTTACATGTCCCAGTGCAATCTTACACTTTGTTATCCAAAACATGCAAAGGAAATTACACAATCCCCGTCATAACTTTTATTAGTTGACATTCAATACCCTCTGTAACATACCCCAGCGCCCTTTCCTTATTTTTATCTCCTTGTTAACTGACTCGTCATTCTCATCTGTTAGAAAAATACTAAATGATCTTATGTTGTTAGTGGAGGTTGATTTACCATAAGTGAAGCCTAGCATGCCACGAAGTGAAGAATGGAAGAGCTTATGTTAACATTGTGTTATGTCTTATTTATATGTCTAGAGAGGATCCAATGGATATTCAGTGGGTACGGATATCCATCGGGTTTGGACATGGACACAATTTTTCACCCGCGGATTTTTTCATGGGTGGGCAAAGACTGTCTTCATGGATATGGATATGGATTTGATATCGTTCAACCCGATCCAAACCCGACCCATTGCCATCCTTAGGCACAACCCACCTGGGCGCGCCAGGGAGCCCAGGCGCGCCCTGGTGGGTTGTGCCCTCCTCGGCCCACCTCCGGTGCCCATCTTCTGGTATATAAGTCATTTTGACCTAGAAGAAATAAGGAGAGGGCTTTAGGGACAGAACGCCTCCGTCTCGATGCGGAACTTGGGCAGGAGCACTTTTGCCCTCCGGCGGAGCGATTTCACCGGGGGAACTTCCCTCCCGGAGGGGAAAATCATCATCATCGTCATCACCAACAACTCTCCCATCTTGGGGAGGGCAATCTCCATCAACATCTTCAACAGCACCATCTCATCTCAAATCCTAGTTCATCTCGTGTATTCAATCTTGTTACCGGAACTATAGATTGGTGCTTGTGGCTGACTAGTAGTGTTGATTACATCTTGTAGTTGATTACTATATGGTTTATTTGGTGGAAGATTATATGTTCCGATCCATTATGATATTTAATACTCCTCTGATCAGGAGCATATTATCATTTGTGAGTATTTACTTTTATTCTTGATGTCACGGGAGAAATCATGTTGCAAGTAATCATGTGAATTTGATATGTGTACGATATTTTGATAGTATGTATGTTGTGATTCCATTAGTGGTGTCATGTGAACATCGAATACATGACACTTCACCATATTTTGGGCCTAAGGGAATGCATTGTGGAGTAGCAATTAGATGGTGGGTTGCGAGAGTGACAGAAACTTAAACCCAGTTTATGCGATGTTCCGTAAGGGACCGATTGGATCCTATAGTTTAATGCTATGTTTAGAATTTATTCTTAATACTTTTCTCGTAGTTGCGGATGCTTGCGGGATGGTTAATCATAAGTAGGAGGTTTGTTCAAGTAAGAATAGCACCTAGGCACCGGTCCACCCACATATCAAATTATCAAAGTAGCGAACACAAATCAAACCAACATGATGAAAGTGACTAGATGAAATTCCCGTGTACCCTCAAGAACGCTTTGGTTATCATAAGAGACCGTTTTGGCCTGTCCTTTGCCTCAAAAGGATTGGGCTACCTTACTGCACTTTGTTACTACTATCGTTACTTTCTCGTTACAAATTATCTTGCTATCAAACTACTACGTTACTTACAATTTCAGCACTTGCAGACATTACCTTACTGAAAACTACTTGTCATTTCCTTCTGCTCCTCGTTGGGTTTGACACTCTTACGTATCGAAAAGTGCTACAATTGATCCCCTATTCTTGTGGGTCAACAAGGCTATTTTCTGGCGCCGTTGCCAGGGAACGAAGCGCCTTTGGTAAGTGGAATTCGGTAAGGAAACATTTATGTAGTGTGCTGAAATTTATTGTCACTTGTTAGTATGGAAAACAATCCTTTGAGGGGTTTGTTCGGGGTATCTTCATCTCATACGGAACCACAATTAGCTACCCCTCAACCTACTGCACCTACTAAAAATATTGAATATGAAATTCCTTCGGGTATGATAGAACAACTGCTAGCTACTCCTTATGCAGGAGATGGAACAGAACATCCTGATATGCACTTGATATATGTGGAACAAATTTATGGATTGTTTAAGCTTGCAGGTCTACCCCGAGATGAGGTGATGAAAAAGGTTTTCCCTTTATCTTTGAAGAGAAAAGCATTGGCACGGTATAGGCTATGCGATGATGTTTGATCATGGAATTGGAATCGTTTGAAATTGGAATTTCACCCAAAAAAAGTTATCCTATGCATCTAGTTCATCGTGATCGGAATTATATATATAATTTTTGGCCTCGTGAAGGAGAAAGTATCGCTCTAGCTTGGGGGAGGGTTAAGTCAATGTTATATTCATGCCCCAATCATGAGCTCTCAAGAGAAATTATTATCCAGAACTTTTATGCTCGGCTTTCTCGTAATGATCAAACCATGCTTGATACTTTGTGTGTTGGTTCTTTTATGAAGAGGACTATTGAATTCCTATGGGATCTTTTGGAAAGAATTAAACGCAACTCTGAAGATTGGGAACTCGATGAAGGTAAAGAGTCAGGTATTAAACATAAGTATGATTGTGTTAAATCTTTTATGGATACTGATGCTTTTCAGAAGTTTAGCACTAAATATGGACTTGACTCTGAGATAGTAGCCTCCTTTTGTGAATCATTTGCTATTCATGTTGATCTCCCTAAAGAGAAGTGGTTTAAATATCACCCACCTATTAAAGAAGAAATTAAAAACCCAGTACCAGTTAAAGAACAAACTATACTTTATAATGTTGATCCAGCTGTTCCTTCTGCTTATATCGAGAAACCACCTTTCCCTGTTAGGAAAAAGGAACATGCTAAATTTTCAACTGTGGTTAACAAAAGCTTTGTTAGAATACCTAAATCTGATGAACAAATTAAAGTAGAACCTAGCATTGCTATGGTTAAAGATCTCTTAGAGGAAGATATGGATGGGCATGTTATTTACTTCTGTAATGAACTTGCTAGAATTGCTAAACCTGATAAAAAAGATAATCATAGACTTGTTGTTGGCATACCTGTCATCTTAGTTAAAATAGGAGATCACTGTTATCATGGTTTATGTGACGTGGGTGCTAGTGTGAGTGCTATTTCTTACACTTTATATCAAGAAATTATGAAAGACATAACACCTGCTTAGATAGAAGAAATAGATGTTACTATTAAACTTGCTAATAGAGACACCATCTTATATCTTATATTTACTAATTGGAGGCACCAAACGAGGCTTCACGTTAATCCTCATTAACGCCGCAAGTTATCCGTACGATCTCCTCATTAGCTAACCATAGCCGTAGGATGAAATTGCTAAGAGTCCATGACCTTTGTCCCACCTGAACTTTTTTTTAGAATCCAACGTGAAAATCTCATAGCCAACTCTCCATTTTTTTGGAAGAAAAAAATATCCCCCCACGTGAAAATCTTTTAGCGAACTCTCAATTTTTTTGGAAGAAAAAAATCCTCCTCTCCTTCGTCCCTTATCTGCCAGCCCTAGATGTCGTAGTAATCCCAAAAGTAATTTGGGACTCCCAGCTTTATACGCTCTCGCAGCCTCTCTTCCCCGGGACTATTTCTCACGCCCTCACAATCGCAAGATGTCGAACACCCGTAGAAAATATCACTAGGTCATTGTGTGGTATTGGCTGTAACCTGAAGGACTAAGCGCCCGAGAAGGCAAGGAGAATAAGCAGGAGAAAAATTAAATGGTGCAAATCTCACGGAAGCCCAAGCTCCGCGCCATGGCTGGGACATAATGGACCAAGCAATTGGGAAGGTAAAAGGGAAGATGGGGAAGAGAGATTAAGTTGGCTCTTGGACCTAAGCACCATGCAAGTTCGATTGTGGCCAGCTCCAGGTACATGCGTTGGTGGCTGCAGTAGGAGGCAATCAATGCATGGTAGTGGTGGACCATGGACGCTCTAAGTGCCAAGAGGCACATGGCTGGATGCTGCAGCGCCCAGTTCATCTATGGAACAAGCCAAAACAGAGCCCATAGCCACCCTCGGTCAATGTTCGCAATACTTTAGGCAACCAAAATCCATGCCCACCCGGATCAAATCCCCAAACAAGTAAAAGATATACATTGTACCATCAATGGATATTTTATTGTGATTAACTCTTGACTGTTATTCGTACCCTGATTACTTAGAAAGGGCAGTTTTGTTTTTTTACTTTTAGTGATCATTGTAGTAGTCAAAGACGATGGGTAACCAATTCTGAAAGCACACACGTGATGTCTCAAGCTTCTATACACTAGACTCCAGCATCATACCTAGGCTTCGGATTAGCAGTAAACATGTCGAATTGCAATGGTTTTTAAGTACCATATTCACTTTGTAATATGTCCTGCATCAATCATTAAGGCAGAAAAATATGTGGGTTACGTAAATTTTATTTTCTATCTAGGCTATTCTCATGATTACATACATGATTTTTTTGTTAATTGCTATAAATCATAATCACCAGACATGACCATCAATGTAGTTCTACTGACGAAAAAGAGAGTTTCTGTTAATTCATGTACTTAATTTCTGTTCAAATTGATGTTTTTTACTTCATGAGTCCACACATTTGTTTGACTGCATTCTATATAAATATGACAATGAATTTGCATCAACTAGACTTTCTCATCACATATTCTTTTTAAGATTTGATTAAATTTAGTTTTGCCTCAGACCTCCTAATGTATGCCTAAACACTTATTGTTTCGCCGAAGGGTGGGTTTTCCTCTTTTCTTTTTTAATTATTAAAATTAAATATTTTTTTACATTATTTCCTATAGTGGACTTGTACAAGTTGGAATATGCGTGAAAGGTGCAGGGAATAATTTTTTGCAAATATTCACGCTAATTGTTTTTTATTTCCGTGGGGAAGAGTAATGAGATAAAAAATGAGGGTAATTAGCTAACAAATCTATATAAAGGTGCACGGAATTATTTTCTACACTTTCATTGAATTTTAGGTGTTCTGTTTTATAGAGAGTTGCATGCGTCAACTTTTTATCTATTTTTTTCCAAATTATACTACGATATGTTGACGGCACACATATTGTGTCTCCTCAAATTTATTGTTTGAATCCATCCAATATAATTTAAATATGTCTTTTTCTACAAGTTCGCGAGTGTTATTCCAATGGCAATAATGTCTATTTAATTTGATGCGTAATAGGAAAGGTGTTAAATAGTGAACAATTAGGTAAAGTGAATATGTGAAAATCTGCTTAAAGATAAGCCAGCTAAAAAAAACTTTGCTACTGCTTGAAGGTTCTAATTATCTTCATTCGTACCAAACCTCAAATTTTGTAGGTTCAGATAATCTTCCATCATAACATCATGAAGACCAGGTACATGCTTGGCCGTTATCGTGTTGTAGAACCTGTAAATTAAGCACTTCTCTTGCTATGTTATCGATTGTAGTTATTTAGATATGTTCGAGCTATTGTCTTGAATAGCTATAGTATAATAAGATATATCTATTTTCCTATGATTTTGTCCGGGCTTGGTTAAGTTTTGCTTCACTAATATCAAACATCAAATTTGACAATGGTTCAAAAACAATTGTTGAGTGCACAACAGAGTATTTCTACTCATCAAGTACACTAATTCTAGAGACATCGACATTCCTTTTATTTTAAGTATCTAAATATTTAACCTTTATCCCATACAGTATGATTTGTTTTTTTTAGGTTGAGCCCAACTTATTTATCCTCTTGCAAACTTGAGAGTTCCAAGGTAGTACTATTTTAATAACCTAATCCTTTAAATTAGAATTCATATTTCACACACAGTTGAAGTCATACTTCCAGTTACCAAATATATCAGCCTAAGTATATATGCATGGTTGTCATAATACCATTGATTTTACCACAATGGTAAAAGAAAACAATACCTCTAGCCTTTTCAGATGCACGGGTTGATGACTAGTATCACCAATTGGGATTGTTAGAGATGTTGAAGTCTTGTGTGGGAAAGTAAAATATCCTACTGATTTTCTTGTTCTTGGTTCCCCACAAGATGACTTCTGTCCCATTATTTTTGGTAGATCTTTCTTGAACACAGTAAATGCTAAGATAGATTGTAAGAAACAAATTGTTGGTGTTAGCTTTAGTGGTGAGTCCCATGAGTTTAATTTTTCCAAGTTTAGTAGAAATCTTCATGAAAAGGAATTGCCTAGTAAGGATGAATTAATTGGTCTTGCTTCTATTGTTGTGCCACCTACTGATCCTTTAGAACAATATTTGCTAGACCATGAAACTGAGTTACATATGCATGAAAGAAATGAAATAGATAAGATTTTCTTTGAACAACATCCTCTACTTAACACAATTAGCCTGTTGAAACTCTAGAAGGTCCACCTCCACCTAAAGGTGATCTTGTGTTTGAATTAAAACAATTGCCAGACACTTTGAAATATGCTTATCTTAATGAAAAGAAGATATATCCTGTTATTATTAGTGCTAACCTTTCAGAACATGAAGAAGAAAGATTATTGAAAGTTCTAAGGAAGCACCGAGCTGCTATTGGATATTGAAAGTGCGTTACATCGACTAGAGGGGGGGTGAATAGGCGATTTTTATGAATTCTTCATTGAGGAATTTCAGGGTGAGGAAATTCCTAAGCGAAGAACTACTTGCAGCGGAATAAGTACTCAGGTATAAGGATAACAGAGCAACAACATAGTCAGAAATGAAAAAACTAACACAGAGTAGAGAAAGCGTAAACACATGATAACTAGGACGAAGACAAATTGACTGAAGAAATAGGATTGAGGAATTTAGAGAAAGTCTTCAGTCAAAGTCTTCAAACAGTAATGATCAGGTTCATCGACACATAAATGAGGAAATGAAAGGGTTGAGGAAATAGAACCAGTAGGCTTGGTGAAGACAATGATTTGATAGACCAGTTCCAACTGCTATGATAGTTGTACGTCTCGTTGGAGCTGCTGAGTATTTAAACTCGAGGACACACAGTCCTCACCATATTCTCCTTGAGCTAAGATCACACAGACCTCGCCCAACGGTAGTGGTAAGTCTTCACAGGTGACTTCCAAACCTTCACAAACTTGGTCACTCGGCAATCCACAATTCCTCTTGGATGCTCAGACCATGACGCCTAACCGTCTGGAGGATACACAGCCCTCAAAGGTAACAAGCGTCGGTTCCACACAGGAACAATCTTTTCAGTGATGCTCAATATCTTTGGGGTTTGTAGGTTTGGGTTTGGGATTTGGGTTTTCCTCACTTGAAGATTTTCGCTCAAAGTGCTCGGAGGATGGGATGCTCTCAAATGACAAGTGTCAATTTCTCTTGGAGCAGCCAACTAGCTAGTGGTTGTAGGGGGCGGCTATTTATAGCCTGGGGAGCAGCCCGACATGATAAGACATAAATGCCCTTGGCTGATATGACCATTAGGTGGTAGGATATTTTGGGACAACTGGCGTGCGGCAGCAACGGTCGGATTTGAGGTTCGAATTCCTCAGGGCTATCATGTTCCTCAGTGTGTAGGCAATTCGCACTGGCGAATTCTTAACTCCTCAGTCAGAACAAATTCCTCAGAGACCAGAAGATCTTTGTCTCTGTCACTGAAGAAATTGACTGAACTGATATGAGATTTCCAATGGCTTCACTCGAAGGATTGGGTAGGTGTAGGATTTTGAGATGAGCATCACTTGGAAATCAGTTTCCTTAGTATTACCTCGACCCCCTTTAACAGTACGGTGTTTCCTATGACTCAATAAATAGAAAAAGAAACGTGGAAAACAAAAGTCTTCACGCTTCAGATTACTCGCATGAATATCCAAGTCTTCAAGGTCACACCAATTTCTTCACTTTCAAAGTCTTCAGGAGAACCAAAGTCTTCAGTCGAAGACATTCATTTTTAGGGGTCGACTTTCACTCTAAATATCAAACTCCTCATTGACTCAGAGAGCCTGTGTACACTCACAAACACATTAGTCCCTTAACCTATAAGTCATCAATACACCAAAATCACTAAGGGGCACTAGATGCACTTACAATCTCCCCCTTTTTGGTGATTGATGACAATATAGGTTAAGTTTTCAACGGGGATAAACATATGAATTGAAAGTGCTCAATATTGAGGAATTTGATTGCAAAATATAGAAGAACTCCCCCTGAAGATGTGCATAGTGAGGAATTTTCTTTTGAAGCAATGCACATTCGAAGAGTAGAATGATGGAGATCTCCCCCTATATCTTGTAATTCATACACGCATTTAACATATCGAATTAAGAGTTTTAAATGCATGATGAAATATGGTGACTGATGTAATTCAGCATGCGTGCATAACATTAATGAGGAAATAGCATGCAGAAAACCATAGCAAAAGTATCAGGTCACCATCGGACTTAAGTTTACAACTCATTCAACAAACACTTCAGAAGAGCGAGAGTTGCAACTTGACAAAAAAAACGTCCATATATATAGACCCGCTTGAAGACTAACTAAAATTTCTCCCCCTTTGTCATCAAATGACCAAAAGGGACGAAAAATGAGGACTAACGCCCCTGAAGAATATCATCATGAGGTTGATGGAGGAGCGCCAGCGTTGTTGGGGTCGGTTGTTGGAGTAGGGCCTGCCGCAGTGTCATCCAAGTCTTCATTTTCATCAGTTTCACGGGATGAGGAATATGAGCTGGGCACCAGAGGAGGAACTTCGACCTTCTTGAATTTCTTTGGAGGAGGCTTAGACCAGCCGCAGTCCTTCTTGAAGCCCATCTGCTTGAGATCTTCATCACCGTAGAGATGAGTCAGGACAGCCCAGGTGCGATCAAAAACTTCATTGAGGTAGTAGTGGTTCTTCTTCACTAAATTATATGTGGCAGTCATGTTGTGAAGAATTGAACCAAACTGACGTTTGACCCATTTATGATTGAGACCCACCTTCTGATGAAGACTGAGGAGAAGCTCACGATCAGTCATCACCCTTGGAGCTGTGGCCTGAGGACTTTGCTTTGAGGCATTGGCGGCAGAGTCATGAGTAGCAGAGTCATCATTGGTGGAATATGAAGCAGCTTTATGAAACTGTCCATCCAATGGTCGAATGCCCTCATCAATAATAGCAGTGGCCTTGCCCTTTTCATCAGCTGAGGAAAATGTCCACTTGAGGACTTCAATAGGGGCAAGTAACTGCCATGGTTGAGTGTGTCAGCTTTGTAGTTGAGTGAAGACCTTGATCTGAGGAATCTCATAATCCAAGGAGCGTAAGGCTTCAACTCAAAGGGAGACATCATGACATTTGTCAAAGTCCTCATGAAGAAGTCATGGTAGTTCACTGGAATACCATGCATGATATGGAAAAGTAGATTCTTCATGATGCCAACAACTTCTTCATCATTGGAGTCGTGGCCTTTGATAGGACTCATAGTCTTGGTCAGAATGCGATATACTATCCTCGGCACATATTGCAATTCCTTCACAAGGAACTTTGTCCTTGAGGCTTGATCAGGCTTCAATGGCTTCATCAGAACTTGCATAAAGTGATCAGACAGTTCAGTTTCAGAGTAGATGAGACGCGCACCTTCTGGGGAAGGACTGACAAGCATGGCACGAAGCAATTCAGTGGCCGGTGCCTTATAGTGAGTATTTTCTGTCATCCTGTCCAACACCCATGAGTTCACGTCTTCAGCATTGCCAGTGATGTGCAACGTCGCATAGAACTGAAGAATGAGTTCTTCATTCCAATCACAGATGTCCGTGCAGAAGTTAAGCAGTCCAGCATCATGAAGAGCAGAGAGGACTGGTGTGAAGCAAGGCAGTGATTCCATATCCAAATGAGGAATATGCTCATGGTCGAAGAGTTTGTCTTTGTTGAAGAGCACTAAGGAATAGAAGTTGGCTTGGCTGGCACTCCAGAAGCGCTTCCTTCTCAGACGAGCAGAGTCATATGGATTATAGTCAGTGAAGAACACATGATCATTGAAGAAAACATCAGCCTTGAATTTTGGAGTCTTGGAGAAGGGATTCTTCGGCTTTGGCTGAGGAGTATTAGTCAGTTGAAGAATAACCTTAGGAATCTCAATCCCCGGAGCCGCAGGCTGAGGAATTTCAGCTTCTGCTTCAGTAGCAGCCTGGGCCTCCATTTCTTCATTAGCTTTGTCATCAGCACTAGTGGCTGGAATCTCTTCATGAATGGAAGGGGTAGTATGAATTTCTTCATAGCCCATCAAAACTTCAGTTGGTGCTGGGGACTGAGGAATTTGTTGGAGTGGTGTGAACAGAGGAGAGTTGGGGTGCCGACTGTCCCAAAAATCATTGTTCATCACAGGAGTGGTGCTCCCAATGTCCACATCCTCATCCTCTTCCATTTCTTCAACGCCGGCCTCTTCAGCTGTGAACTGAGGCGTTGGCGATGATACCTGGGGAGTTGAAGTGATAGCATCCACTTCAATTTCTTCATCCATCTGCTCCGTGGAAGCAGCAGAGGGATCTTCTTCAGCAGATTCATCGGGAATCTCATAATCTTCACCATAAGGAACAAGTTCCTTTGATGGCATGCTTGAGAGAGGAACAATATCAATAGGGTTCTCAATAGAGCTTGTCAAAATCTTCGCCTTCTTGGGTGCAGAAGATTCTGAGGAAATATATGCTTTCCTTTTCTTCAGAGCGGCTCTCTCCGCAGCTTTTGTTTTCTTCACTTCTAGAGCAGAAGGAAGAATTGGGCTTGGTGATGGTGTAGACGGAGCAGAGGGAATTGGATCAAATTTTCCAGGCACAACTGATGCAGTTGGCCTGTCTTGTGCAATTTCTTTAGGCACAGCTTCAGATTCTCCAGCTATCCTGACTTGTTCTTCAGGCGCAACACTAGTGGTTGCCCTGGCAGTTTCTTCAGTGACTGGTATTTCTTCAGCCCTAGTGCTAGCAGTTTCATCAGCAGCCTGATTTTCATCAGCGGTGCTGGCATGTTCTTCAGTCGGTTGGGCAGAAGCTTCAGCCGAGGAAATCTCAATGTGCGATGGATCAACAACATTGGAGGTGAATTTCTTCCAGCTTGATGAATCTGACCTCGCCTCCCATCCATTCAGCCTTATAGGCAACAAATTCATCACTAAGCTTTGTGATTTCAGATTGCATAGCAATGAGCTGCTCAGGCGATAACCTCAGAATGTTATCCTTCAAACAGCGCTGCTTCTTGTACTGGGCTTTCTTGGCAGCTCTGGCTTGATCAAATTTCCACTTTTCTTCAGTAATGAACGCCGTCAACATGTGACTTTGTACAGGTGTGAGTTTTAGCTCTGGCAGAGGAGTATTTAGATCTTTGTGCCAGAGGTCAATGAAATCCAGGATCTTCTTTGGATCCAATAGAATAGGCACAATACTTCCTTTGGCTCTAGCGGCCCTTTGCAGTCTATCTTGGACCATATCAACCAATTCATCATCATCAGCCTCATCATCATCAGAAGGCACTTGAAAAGCAACTTGTTTCTTGTGAGGACTTAATAACCCACAAGTATAGGGGATCACAACAGTTTTCGAGGGTAGAGTATTCAACCAAAATTTATTGATTCGACACAAGGGGAACCAAAGAATATTCTCAAGTATCAGCAATTGAGTTGTCAATTCAACCACACCTGGATAACTTAGTATCTGCAGCAAATTATTTAGTAGCAAAGTAGTATGGAAGTAACGGTAATGGTGGTAAGAGTAACAGTAGCAGTTTTGTAGTAATTGTAATAGTAGCAACGGTAAAGTAAATAAGGAAAGCACAATATGTGAAAAGCTCATAGGCATTGGATCAGTGATGGATAATTATTTCGGGTGCGATTCCTCATCTAATAGTTATAACATAGGGTGACACAGAACTAGCTCCAGTTCATCAATGTAATGTAGGCATGTATTCCAAATATAGTCATACGTGCTTATGGAAAAGAACTTGCATAACATCTTTTGTCCTACCCTCCCGTGGCAGTGGGGTCCTAATGGAAACTAAGGGATATTAAGGCCTCCTTTTAATAGAGTTCTGGACCAAAGCATTAGCACTTAGTGAATACATGAACTCCTCAAGCTACGGTCATCACCGAGAAGTATCCCGATTATTGTCACTTCGGGGTTGTCGGATCATAACACATAATAGGTGATTTAGACTTGCAAGATAGGATCAATAACTCACATATATTCATGAAAACATAATTGGTTCAGATCTGAAATCATGGCACTTGGGCCCTAGTGACAAGCATTAAGCATAGCAAAGTCATAGCAACATCAATCTCAGAACATAGTGGATACTAGGGATCAAACCCTAACAAAACTAACTGGATTACATGATAAACCTCATCCAACCCATCACCGTCCAGCAAGCCTACAATGGAATTACTCACGCACGGCGGTGAGCATCATGAAATTGGTGGAGGATGGTTGATGATGATGACGGCGACAAATCCCCCTCTCCGCAGCCCCGAACGGACTCCATATCAGCCCTCCCGAGAGAGATTAGGGCTTGGCGGCGGCTCCGTATTGTAAAATGTGATGAAACTTTTCTCTGATTTTTTTCTCCGTGAAAGCAAATATATGGAGTTGGAGTTGAGGTCGGTGGACACGTCCAGGGGGCCCACGAGGCAGTGGGGCGCGCCCTAGGGGAGGGTCCGCGCCCCCACCCTCGTGGACAGGGTGTGGGCCCCCTGACGCCGATTCTTTCGCCAGTATTTTTTATTAATTCTGAAAAGTTGCTCCATAGATCTTCAGGTCATTCCAAGAACTTTTATTTCTACATAAAGATAACACCATGGCAGTTCTGCTGAAAACAGCGTCAGTCCGGGTTAGTTCCATTCAGATCATGCAAGTTAGAGTCCACAACAAGGGCAAAAGTGTTTGAAAAGTAGATACGACGGAGACGTATCAGGACTTGGTCTAGTGCCTTGTCCCGCAGTGGCCTTTGTCTTCAGCAGAGTTGGGCTCTATGAAGACAGATGAGGAACTGAAGAACTTGTTGAAGCTCCTGAGGCAATTGATATGCCAATGGTCCTTTGACAAATGGTGATATGCACAGGTGCTGAGGACTTTGCTGGAGGAGCTGAGGGTTTTGAAGCCCGAGGAATTTGTGCAGCCTGAGGAACTGGGGCAGCCTGAGGAATTTGCCTTGATGGCACAGAAGAGCCTGGCCGTGAGGGCATTGCTGAGGAATTTGGCCATGAGGGCATTGCTGAGGAAGTTGGTTTTCGAGCAGGCTTCTTAGGCATAGCCTTCTTGTTCGTGGTGGCCTCAGCAGCGGCAGCAGTAGAATCTTCGTTGAATTTCTTCACTGCTTCTTTGGCCTTCTTGGCCAACTTAGCTTGCCGTCTGGCCCATTCGCCAGCATAATCCTCACCACGTTTAAGGCTTGTTGGATCAGCTCTTTGGCCAGGTGCCAAAGGAGGTCTTGAGCATGGAGGGTGAAGAGCGAATTTCTTCATATATTTGGGAGTGACATATCTGTACTCCCTCCATTCTCATGCACATCTTCTTTCAATCCTCTGTATGCGCACTTTGCACTCATTCTTGGTTTCTTTGCCGTGGGTTGCCTCATCAGGCGTGCAGTACCCTAAGTAAATGTCATCAGGGATCTCAAATGCAGTGTTGACTTCCAATTTCTTTCCTCCTTTCTGAGGCCTTTTACCATCTGCCATTTTCTTCAGCTGAGGAATTTGAACAATAGAGTTCTTTGAGGAAGTATACAGCTTTTCTTCGAGGAACGCTGCTAATGAATTAAGTTGATGAGAACCTAGTGATTTAGCAGCTGACATGTGTACCTGTGAACAGAGTATAGGTGCGAATAATTTGGAGAGCTCATATGCGTTCTCAGAAGTTTTTGCAAAACAAAACAAGTTTGAGGAAATTGACCAGTTGTGTCTTGAAAAATTTCACTAAGCGTTCTTTGTCTTAGGTTCCAGAGTTGTGCGGATTGTGAGATTCACACAATTGAGGATCATGAAGAAAAACGTCACTTAGAGAAAAAGATCAAGAGCAGAAGATTTGTGCTAGGTGTTTAGAGTGTGGAAGTTGAGGAATAAACACCTTCTAAAGATTTGATGAAAATCATCAGTATTAATAAAGGCAGTAAAAGTAACTTTTAATTACCCTTGACGAAGAACATGACTAACTGGAAGTGTAGATTGAGAAGTTCGTCAGCTCAGATCTTCGACGCCCTAACTTGGCTGCGGAAGACGTCTATGGCAGCGGCGAAGAGAAGACATCCGCTGCCGGCGCGAGTACGACGGCGAAAAGGTCGAGGCAGTGAATCTCTTCCTCATCGGCGATGATGGAAGTAGTGGCGGCGCTAGGTTTTGAGAGCTCGAGCGAGGGAGTGAGGTCGAGCGGAGTAAAAACAAAGTGAAGAGGGGAGGGGGTATTTATAACTGAGGGGAGGGGATGATGGAGGGGCTCCTTGATTTCTGCAAAACAAAAATCCTATAAGTTATCACTAATACATCCCGAATAGTATCATACATATAACATCACTAATTGCTTAAACTAAAAAAATAACAACAAATATGGCATGTTCAACTAGTTCTATTAATTCAACTAGTTCTTACTAAAAATAAACTTACTAGAAATAGAAATAAACTAGTTCTTTCTAAAAATAAACTAATTCAACTAGTTATATTAATTTTCTTACTAAAAATACATTAGTTCTATTAATTCAACTAGTTCTTACTAAAACCAAACTAGTTCAACTACTTTATTAATTTACTTACTAACTATTTTAAAGACTTACTAAAAACAGTAAAAAAACTACATTAAACTAGTAAAAAACAGGAAAAAAAGATGGAGGGA
>NC_057807.1:683249797-683269473 GCF_018294505.1 Triticum aestivum | reverse complement strand
GCTGGAGGATGAGGGGGGAGGAGGGAGTATCTCGGCGAGGAGCAGCGCGGCGGTGGCGGACGACGGGTTCGGCGCAGCCGGGCGAGAGCGAATGAGAGGGAGAGAGTGAGTGAGAGGGAACTGCACCGCACGCTCTAGGATAAGGTAAGTAAGTAGTAGCTTGTTTCAGAGAAAAGCGCTACTGCTAAGAGACGTAGCAGTAGCGCTGGCGGGGCTTACCCGCTAGTGCTAAGTGTGTCTAGCCAACTGCGCCCAGTCCAAGTATAGCAGCAGCGTTCTTTGGCAGAACGCGCTACTGCTAAAGTAGTAGCAGTAGCGCGGTTTATTTAAAATCGCTACTACTAAGTAGCAGTAGCGCCCTGTTTTGTCCAGCGCTACTCCTAAGATGCTGTGTATAAGGTTTTCCCTAGTAGTGTGTAGTTAAACATGCCTTGTTAATTATTTTCAGTATTGCACACTATGTTAGTTCAAGTATGAACTTTTCAGCTCAATTTCACCAATAGCAGCTACAAACTTATAAAACATGACTTAGGATGCTATTAAGCTTGTTGCAATTAACAGTTGTATGCATTTTTAATCTGTCCCTTACTACCGTGCTACTCTCCGCAATGAGATATACTAGAGATGCTGCCCATTGCTATTTTTGGTGGATGCTAACCCTGTTGTAATTAACATGCCTTTCCGTGTCCTTACGCAGGGCCATAACGGGCGATGTTGTTGTTTTCCGTTGAGGTTAGCTACATCCCAAGTCTTATAGTACTTTACATCATTTGTGCAATTGCAGTTTAGCTTCTAACATTTACTTGCTTCTTGTAGGTACAAATGTCAGCAGCACTGATCCACGCTTCAACCCGGAGGAACACCTCGCCTCCAATGTGGCCAACTTGGGGGGGGGGGGCTCTTATCCATATGAAGTGCCCCAGCAACTACCTCTCAGGACTTACCAAGTATGAACTGACCTGAATCTTACCAATTCCAGTTGCAATGGCCATGTTCTGTACGATTGATGTAGTAAGCACATGGCCATTCTCTGCTCTAGCAGCACCTGCCTTATGATGTTTAAATCTGTCAATTTCATTTCTATCAGTACCAGTTTCAAAGGCTATACTAGGTTGTCTGTTGTAGTAAACAATTCTATCCATTTTTAATCCGTCCCTTTACTACCGTGCTACTCTTTCGCAATGATGATATCACTACAGATGCTGCTGTTTTATTACCATTTGCTATTTTTGGTGGATGTTAATCCTATTGTAGTTAATATTGCATTTCCATGTACTTACACGGGGCTACAATGGGCGATGTTGTTGTTTGTCGTCGAGGTTAGCTGCATCTCATGTCTTATACACCATATGTTTCTAAATATAAGTATTTTTAGAGATTTCAATATAGACTACATACGAAGCAAAATGAGTGAATCTAGATTCTGATGTAAAATATGTCTATATACATCCGTATGTAGTTCATATTGAAATCTCTAAAAATACTTGTACTTCGGAACGGAAGTAGTTGTATTTTACATATTTGTGCAATCATAGCTTAGCTTCTAACATTTACTGGTTGCTTGTAGGTACAATGAGCGGTACTGATCCACGCTTCGATCCCTTTTGCATATGGGGCAATGACATATTCATGAACAAGCGTCAAGTGAGGAAACTAAGAAAGATTGTTAGGCAAAAGAGACAGGTGATGGGAATTAAGCTCTTTATTAACACTTTGTCCAAGGCAGCAGTGAAATTTAGGATGGTAAGTAATGTGTTGCCTTTTCCTCCTGCCCATAACAAGTTACTCTATTATACATGAGTATCTGAAAGTTTTATCTTTTCAGTGGCTTTTGAAGAAATTTACCGATGATTACCTTGCAAACTACATGACCAGAGTGGAGGCAACTAAGGTTAAAGTATATAATTCATACCATGATAATGGTCTAGAAGTCTTCCTGAAGGCGGTGAAGGATGGGTGGGCGATCATCACAAGGGATTGGACAAAAGTTGTTCGTGCCTATGAGGTAGTACTATGAAAGTCCAACCACTGTTTAGCACAAATTTGGGGCTAACTAATGATATTTGCAATCAAAAATAGACAAAGTTCATGAAAAAAAACTTGATAAAACATTAGCCCTTTTTCCCTTATTATTAATCACCAAAACCAATGGACACTTACAATGCTTTTTTTAGATGTGATGCCCCCATTATTAAGAGTTCTGGCCGACATCAGTGTTCAAAGAGTCGAAAATATATCAGGGGGAGGTGGTACAAGGAACCATGTGTTGCATAGCTCATGAATAGAGTCTTCCTTTGCTAAGATGTGAGACACTCCATTTGGCGAACATCGCGCCAACCGAACATCGTAGGCTTCTCTCGTATTGAGCAAACCTTAATCTCCTCAATGATTGGTCCATATACTGAATTGTCTCTAGCCTCTACATTGAGCTATTTTTTGGAACGAAGGCTCCTCCAGAGGAGCCCGACTTTGAATTAACAAAGCCATCAACCGGCCAGGAGTACAAGAGCAAACCACGAACAAAGCAACGGCTAAAGGATACAAGGGAGAGAGAGGAGCAGCTTACTATGCTACTTGTTGCAATGCAGAGAGCGGGGGAGATGGCGTACGACATGGACAGGGGGATGCTCGAGATCATCCACGACGGAGGCGACGAAGGAGGAGGGGGCTATGTGGACGGGCAGGTGGAAGACTCCGATCCCACCCAGTCCGGCAACTACCAGCGGCAGCAGTCATATACCCAGACGACCACGCAACAGTCCTACACCCAGACTGGCGATGGCACACGACAACGGAGGAGGCAGACGCAGAGGCTGCCTACGCGGCGGCGACGGCGACGGCGCCTCCTTGATCAGGGAGCAGCTTGCTGGGATTGTTGGTCCGGCAGGGTAGAAATGCACGGACTGCCGGACTGATATACTTTTGGATTTGGACACAAAAACTAAGCACATTTTGCCTTTTTTGGTTGTGATCGGGGATGCGATCCGGCACTGGTGTGATCCACAACGTTGTGTGGATCAGCGTTTGAATTTGAATTTGCTGACAGGCATATACATGCTAGCGTTGGATGGCTGCCTCCCGTATCCGTGTACGGATGCAGGAGAAAATTTACGGCTTGCGCTTGGAGATGCCCTAAGGGATCATTTTTTTTTTTGACGTGGATCATTTGGTTTTAGGAAGGTGAGTTTTATTAGCTGTGGGTAATCCACCGATTTATCTACCCGTAACCATTTTTTTTTAGAACACCCGTAACCAATTGCTAGGTGCAGCTCGGTTAATTGAACTGTTGGACACGCTCTGAACCTTGTGTTTCTGAATGCCTGAATATTCGAGTACGTACGTACGTCCCGCGAACTCAACCAAATCTGGGACTCTCGCGAACCACAAAAGCATTGGTTCTGAATGGGTACTCTGGGATTGAATTTGATGTGGGACTCTCGCGAGACCTTCACCGAACCGGACAGCTACTGATGCCTTCCTTTTATACCGGCCATATGTGACGTGAACAATTAATATGAACGGCTTGCGCCGCCTCCTCGCCCGGCTCCTCCGCCGCGAGCCCATGGCGGCCGTCCGCGCACGGCAGCCTCGGGTGCCGCCCGGGTACCACGGCCACCACGTCGCTAGACCTGCCATCCGTCCACGACACTACTGCGCTTCGCCGTCTAGCCCGACCACACTGACCCGCTTGGGCTCCCGTTGGTACCACGACCCACGGAAGGTCGCCGCGTCGGTGTCCGTCGTCGCTGCCGCCATATGCTACCAGTCCCTCGAGGTGATTCCATGGACCAACCGCGCGCACTTCATCTTCCTGTCCCCTCAGTCGGAGCGAGCGCACGGACTCGCCGAGTTCGCCGACTACAAGCAGGAAGTGGCCTCCAAAATCCTCGGCCCGCGCCACCCTCACAGCGTCCGCGCCCGTCGCATCGCCGAGAGGATCATCCACGCCGGCATCGACGACACTGTCATCCTCCGCGTCGCCAGCAACCGGCACAAGGGAAAGGCATGGCTACCTCCGCCTCAGACGAGGCATCTCCATGGGCTCGATTGGGAGGTGATCGTGGTGGACCATAAGGGCAACACCGGCGCGTACTGCACGCGCGGCGGTAAAATCGTACTGTACACGGGATTGTTAGACCACTTCAAGACCGATGGTGAGATTGCATTTGTCATCGCTCACGAGGTAGATCCGTTGGACTAATGAGTTCATCTCATGTTTCCTTCATTTTATGGGATTATTTTCAGGTGGGCTCAAATTAACATTCACATCTTTTTTTTAGGTTGCGCACATCATCGCAAGGCACGAATCTGAAATCAGCTCGACCAAGTGGGTGACTAAACCCCTCTATTATTACTTCCGGCGAAGGTAC
Organism: Triticum aestivum; assembly: GCF_018294505.1. Taxonomy (NCBI): domain Eukaryota; kingdom Viridiplantae; phylum Streptophyta; class Magnoliopsida; order Poales; family Poaceae; genus Triticum; species Triticum aestivum. The sequence continues at coordinate 683,265,103 of NC_057807.1, read as the reverse complement.
GTCTGCTTCTTATTTCACATTATTGTTCATGGCGATTTTCATTTTCTTTCCGCGGGAACATGGCGATTTACATTGTGCATGTGACACATAAATACTATATATGATTAGAAAAATGAGTGCTCATGTATTCTTTGATAAAAAAAGACCTGATGGTATGTCTTGTTACCTTTGTAGGACGGAAACAGAGGCAGATCACATTGGAATCCTACTACTCGCTGCCGCTGGTTTCGATCCACACATGGCACTCACGTTCTTTAATAAGAATGCAAGGCTGGTACAATTTCAAACATTCAAAGAGTACTATCTCTCCTCTCATCCTCCATACCAGAGAAGATTGCAATTTTTATGGCAGCCGAAGATCATGAAGACGGCACTTGAACTATATAGAGAAGCCATTTCCATTAAAGATAGTATAAAGCGATAGGTACCAGGCGTTTTATGGAGATATCAAGCAGAGATGAATCAAGATTTGACATAGTACGGTTTCCATTTTGAGTTCTTTACAGTGTCCCCAAAGTTAATATGGGCCATCCATGTATGCCAATCCAACGGTTAAAATTCATCTGATAATGCGACACAATTCTACGAGAGTACCATCACCTAAGAGGGTACCTTCGTTCCAAGGGTAAAGTTGTAGCTTTGATTGAACAATTGTGTAGTGGGGAACTAAATTGAATTACAGAGGAAATTTACCAGTTTTTTATTTGATTTGTGATTATGGTCATGGGGGAATTGTGTTTGATTGTAAGACAATAAGTTTTGGGGGAACCAGCACAACCCTCTAGGGGTGGCTTATCTCATTATATATAATGGATGTGTTACAATACGTACAATAGTACAGAAGCTATACATAGTCTAACACCCTCCCTCAATCTTAGCCACTTTCTAAAGAACTGAGAAGGGTAAGATTGCGCCTACAAGCCTCAAACTGTGGCAGAGGTAAAGGCTTAGTGAAGATGTCTGCAAGTTGATCCTTAGATGAGATAAACTTGATCTGGAGTTGCTTCTGTGATACACGTTCCCGTACAAAGTGATAGTCAACTTCAATGTGTTTCGTTCGGGCATGAAATACTGGATTTGCAGAAAGGTATGTAGCACCGATGTTATCACACCAAAGAATAGGAGGCTGTGGTTGAGACAAACCCAACTCCTGAAGCAAAGACTGCACCCAAATAATCTCTGCAGTAGCATTAGCCACAGCCTTGTACTCAGCTTCAGTACTGCTACGTGACACAGTAGCCTATTTCCGAGCACTACAGGCGATCAAATTAGGTCCAAAGAATACTGCATAACCCCCCGTGGATCGCCTGTCATCTGGGCTACCAGCCCAATCTGCATCAGAGAAGGCCGAAAGGACCCGAGAGGAAGTCGGCCGAATATGCATACCAAATGTCAGGGTGAACTGAACATAACGAAGAATGCGTTTAACAGCAGCCCAATGAGTATCTCTGGGAGCCTGAAGATACTGACAAACCCTGTTAACAGCATACGAGATATCTGGTCTCGTGATCGTCAAGTACTGAAGTCCACCAACAATGCTCCTGTACTCTGTGGCATCCGCAGGAGACAAAAGCTCACCATCAACAGCTGTTATCTTGTCGGTAGACGACATGGGTGTGGTGGTCGGTTTGCACTTCAGCATGCCCGCTCTTTGTAACAACTCCAAGGAGTACTTCTTCTGCGTAAGGACAAGACCAGTAGCACGAGAAGTGACCTCAACTCCAAAAAAGTAGTGAAGCTTCCCAAGATCTTTGACCGCAAAATCAGCACCAAGAGAGCAGACAAGAGCATCAGCAGCATACTGAGAAGAGCTGACAAGGATAATATCATCGACATATACCAAAAGATACATAGTGACTTCTGGCTTCTGTAGAAGAAATAATGAAGTGTCAGCAGTGGACGGCACAAACCCATGAGCACGAAGGGCAGAGGCAAGGCGGGCATGCCAGGCACGAGGAGCTTGCTTCAAACCATATAGTGCTTTGGAGAGACGACAGATATAGTCAGGACGATCAGGATCAGAGAAACCAGGCGGCTGTTTCATATAAACCTCTTCCTCCAAAAATCCATGTAGAAAGGCATTCTGCACATCAAGTTGACGAAGTGACCAACCACGAGAAACAGCAATGGAGAGAAGAAGCCGAATAGTGGTAGGCTTGACGACAGGACTGAAGGTGTCCTCATAGTCAAGACCATGGCGCTGCCGAAAACCGCGAGCAACAAGTCGCGCTTTGTAACGCTCAATAGATCCATCCGAATGCTTCTTCACTTTGAATACCCATTTTGAGTCAATAACATTTACCCGTGGTGGTGGAGGAACGAGAGTCCATGTCTTGTTACGAAGGAGAGCATGAAACTCCTGCTCCATAGCCTCTCGCCAATGTGGAATGCGTAGGGCAGCCTGATATGAGCGAGGCTCAGAAGATGGATCCGCAACAGCAGCAGCCAAACAAGCAGCCAACCAAGCAACCGTACCATCCTTACGTTCCTTAGGTTTGAAAATGCCACTGCGACTGCGTGTATGTGGTCGGGACACAGGAACCACCGAGGTCGACGGAGCAGCCTGCAATGGGCTGGAGGACGGTGACGTTGACGAGTCAGCCGGTGACGAGGAGCCAGACACAGTAGCCTCGGGCTCGGTCGGCGAAGAAGGCCGGCCCACCGGCGAAACCGGCAGAGCAGACGAAGCAACTGGCGACGCCGGCGTCACAGACCGGGCCAATGGCGAGCCCGGCATAGTGGGCCGTGGCGCAGCCGGTGTCGTGGGCCGATCCGCGGATGAAGGCGACGTGAGGACGGCGTCGCGGACCCGAGCTGCAGGCGAAGACGGCGTGACGGGCCGAGCCGCGGGCGAAGACGGCGTGACAAGCCGAGCCGCTGAAGACTCGGCGGCCGCTGGCGAAGAGGGCCGAGCCGCCGGAGACTCGGCGGTCGCTGACGTAGCGGACCGAGCAGTGGAGATGCTCGGCGCGACGGGCTCTTCGGGTGACCATGCATGGGCACGCGAATCGATGCCATGCAACATAGGGCGATCGACGTGCCCATCAGAAGGCGGCGATGATGATGGTGAATCCTCCAACAGCTCTAAACGAGCCCCACGTCCGGTTCCTGCACCATGGTTAGGTAACAGCAAAGGAGAGTATGCAACATCATCAAATTGGTCAGAAGCAACAGAGGATGAATGCAGAGATGGTGGTTCGACAGTGGACACAGGAAGTTTGGCAAAGGGAAAAACATGCTCATCAAACACGACATCCCGAGATATATAGACACGATTAGTGGGAACATGAAGACATTTGTAACCTTTATGAAGAGAGCTATAGCCAAGAAAAACACACTTCTTAGAACGAAACTCAAGCTTGCGCTTATTATATGGACGAAGATGCGGCCAGCAAGCACACCCAAATACCTTGAAAAAGGTATAATCAGGTTGTTCATTAAGGAGAACCTCAATGGGAGTCTTCATGTTTAAAACACGAGTGGGAGTACGGTTGATGAGAAAGCATGCAGTGGTGAAAGCATCACTCCAAAATCGAAATGGAACAGATGCATGGGCCAAAAGAGTAAGACCAGCTTCAACAATATGACGATGCTTACGTTCGACTGAACCATTCTGCTGATGTGTATGTGGACATGCTAAACGATGAGCTATCCCAAGCGACTAAAAGAAGGAGTTGAGGTTGCGATATTCGCCCCCCCAGTCTGACTGGACATGAACAATTTTGTGCTTGAGAAGACGTTCAACATGTTTTTGAAACTGAACAAAAATATCAAACACATCAGATTTGCGTTTAATAAGGTAAAGCCAGGTAAAGCGACTATAAGCATCAACGAAACTGATATAGTAATTATGACCACTGACAGAAGTCTGAGCAGGACCCCATACATCTGAAAACACAAGTTCTAAAGGATGTTTCACCTCACGACTGGACTCCGAAAAAGGAAGTTGATGACTCTTCCCCTGCTGACAAGCATCACACACTGCTACATCTTTATTACTAGACAAACTAGGAAGCTCATGACGACGCAAAATATGACGGACAATAGGTGTGGCCGGGTGACCAAGACGAGCATGCCACTGTGACGGAGAGACCCGAACTCCACTGAAAACATAGGCGACGCCAGGATGCTCCAGACGGTAGAGGCCCTGGCACAACCGCCCACTAAGAAGAATGTCCCTCGTGCCCCGATCCTTAATAAAAAGATCAAAAGGGTGAAATTCACAAAGCACATTATTATCACGTGTGAGTTTAGGAACTGAAAGAAGATTACGGGTCACAGATGGAACTCGAAGAACATTGCGAAGCTGAGGACTCCTATTGGCATGTCTAGTGAGAAGAGATGCTTGACCAATATGAGAGATGTGCATACCTGCTCCATTGGCGGTGTGGATCTTGTCGGAGCCATGATAGGGTTCACGAGTGTGAAGCTTCCCCATCTCGCTGGTCAGATGCTCTGTCGCCCTAGAGTCCATGTACCAGTGTGGATCGATGGAGTAGGACTGAGTGTGTCCCTGTTGCTTCTGCGGCGCGGGACGATCAGCCATGGCGACCTGACGGGCATTGTTGCGTGTATCTTTGCCGTCATTGCCAAGACCAAGGAAGCTTTGCTGGAAGCGCTTATGACACTTGGAGGCCCAGTGCCCATCGCGGCCACAAAGCTGGCACACACGTGGACCGCCAGCCCCCGGTAAGGTCGCAGTAGGTGGGGGGGCCGAGGCGGGCGACGGTGGCAGCCCCAAGGGAGACCGGGGTGATGAAGAAGAGCGGCCACCGTTGGTGGCGGCGTTGGCCGAGAGGGAGCCAGTGCCCCTGGAGCGGCGTGTCTCGACCCGTTGCTCAGTGAGAAGGAGCCGAGAGAAAACCTCGTGTGCCAGCATGGGTGTCGAGTTGCCCCGCTCGTTGATGATCTCGACTAAGGCATCATACTCCTCATCAAGACCATTGACAATAAACGAGTTGAACTCGGAGTCGGTGAGGGGCTGTCCAATGGAGGCCAATGTGTCGGCGAGGCCCTTGACCTTGTTGTAGAACTCAGTGGCAGTGGAGTCAAGCTTCTGACACTCTTCAAGCTGAAGACGGAGTGCAGAGACACGAGCCTGGGACTGCGCTGCAAAGGTTCGCTCAAGGATGGTCCAGGCCTCATGAGACGTCTTCGCGAAGACAGCAAGTCCGGCAACTGCCGGCGAGAGCGACCCCTAGATGGAGGAGAGGTTCGCCTGGTCCTGCCCCATCCAGACGCGATGGGCCGGATTGTAGACCGGACCGTGCACGCTGTCTACCAGTGCGGGTGGGCAGGGAAGCGATCCGTCGACGTAGCCTAGCAGGTAGTGACTCCCCAAGAGCGGGAGAACCTGCGCACGCCAGAAGATGTAGTTGTCGGCGGAGAGCTTGATGGTGATGAGATGACCGAAGTGAAACGGCGGTGGCGAAGACGATCCCATCGAGGGGGCTGCCTGGGGTGCAAACACCATGGAGGCAGCCGGAGGCACCGAAGCCGATGCGGGAGGAGGCGGGACCGCAGCCAGGGCGGACGCCGCAAAGCTCGCGGCCGGGTCAGACGTCGCAAGACCCGCGGCCGGGGCGGACGCCGCCAACCCCGCCAGCGGGGCGGTGTGATCCGCTTGCGGCAGGAGCGGCGGGACGACGCCCGCGGAGTCCGCAGCGAACGGCGGCGCCGCGGTGTGGACCACGAGGTCGCGCCCAAGCAAGGGCGCCGGCGGCGTGGAGTAGACGGAGCCGATGCTCCTGGTCCCGATCGGAGCCGGAACGGCGACGGCATCGAGCAGGAGGTTGAGCAGAGCCGCAAGAGAGGCCGGGAGGAACCCCGCAGCAGTGGAACCGGTGGTGGCGGCGCTCGACATGGCGGCGGTGAAGGCGGCGGCGGCTGCGGCTGCGGCGGCGGTGCGGGTATTAGGGTTTGGAAGCGGAAGCGATCGTAACCTAGCGTGATACCATGTAAGACAATAAGTTTTGGGAGAACCAGCACAACCCTCTAGGGGTGGCTTATCTCATTATATATAATGGATGTGTTACAATACGTACAATAGTACAGAAGCTATACATAGTCTAACATTGATTGATGATTCCTTCCACTAAACACTAGATCACCATTCGTTTGTTAAACACAATTCTTTTCGCGTTTGATCTTGTGGCCGACACAAACAATTTTGACAATCTTATGAGAGATCCTCGTGCAACTTCTCGATGTCCCATGTTCTTGTGGCCGACACAAATAATTTTGACTCCAAAACATGAGCGGTAAGTGATTCCATGCACATCGGTCTTAGCATATGATCCCGTGGTAAGTTTTCTTGCATGATCCTGGTATTCCTTGGCGTAGTACATCACACCCTTCCAAAATTCCTCTCTAAACCTGTCAAGATGAGCTTCCAAGGGCCGCTTCCAAGGACGTTCAGATCGTGCCTTCAAAAGTCAGATACTTTATGAACTAGATCATTCCCCGCGCGTTGCAGCGGCAATTAGTAGCTCAAAATTTCTTGAAATATGATCAGGAACATATAAGACTATTAAACAAATCAATCATCTCTATAAATAACATGACTCCTTACTGTTTTTATTTCATAAAAAGAAGAAAATGGAAAATAGTGACTGCATCATTGCATGAGCAGGTGGTTTTAGAATAGGATCCACACCATGAAGACGATTAGAACTGTTTTTGGTGTATATTTTGGCAGATCTTCTGACAACAACAGACCTCTTATATCTTGTAGAACATAACTTGCAAAATATTTACCAAAAGAATCATCAGCACTAAAATAGTATTAGGCAGATAACCAAAGCTATTGATTCCCTTAGACACAGCTTCATTCAGTCCACAGTGTTATAAACAGTCTACCACATGCATGGTTAGCGAAAGAATTACAATCTTCAGAAACGTGCTATTGGCTCTTCTTGGGAAAAAAATAGCCTGCCAATTGGGCAAGGAGTATGTTGCCATGCCGTGGAGCAATTAAAATGCTACTCGAAATGAATATAAATTAAAATACCAGAATTGCACTACAGAGTTTTACAGTATATGAAATCATCAAATGAGGGAGATATTCTATTTGTTCTACACTTAAACCAGCGTGTGATGAAGCAAGATTTTATGAGGAAAAAAAGGTAGCTTTTTTTCAATGGAATTGCAACTTCTTTGATAAACTAATAATTAGAGCCATGCAGATTCCAGAAGTAAATACCTCCCGAGCAGCAGTAATCAGTGTGGTGGCAAGCGGCAGAACGAAAGCCATGGTTGAGGAGGACATAATGTAATTCTGGTGGCACATCAGGTCGACGGCTAGCTGTTGCTGCAGCTTGCCCGCACAGCAGCCTTGCACAATGGGCGTATGTGGCGGAAGGGGTAGTGTCTTCCGTCGAGCAGTTGGCATAGGTGGGAGCGACTGTGATTTGTCGCTGACAAATATTCATTTTTTGCATGTTTTATTCCAAGCTACGGCGCTGATCCGTATGTGGTCCTTACTCACTTCGACAGAGGCCAGGGAGCGTTTGGTTACTGAATCTGTCCGGTGGAAGATGGTAGCGCGGGATATCTTCAACCGGTTTGAATGGCGGTCATGTAATAGGATAGACGATTAGTTTTCCTATCTTTGTTATGCCAGCCGGTTGTCGCTCTATGGCCTTTTTATCTTTGGCGTTGAGGCTCTCTGTGAGCTAGCCTTTCTTTTGTTTCCCGACTTTAAGACCTTGTTGAACCTATTTTATTTATAAATATTGCCGTATGCATCGTTTTATGAAGCAGAGGCCGGGGAGTTCCCCCTTTTTGAAAAAAAGCTATTTGTCAGGCCTCGTTATGCCTCCAACGCCTATCGCACCCACATAGTGCGCCTGCAACACCTCCGCGAGATCCTCGGCCACCTCTGTGGCTATCAGTTGTGGTACCACCAGCTTCCAGTTAGGCAGTGATTTGCAACATCCTCAACCTAACGCTTTTATCCACAACTGATTGGTAAAGACTTTTTGAACTGAAACCGGACAGGACGAAACAGAGGTAGATGGAAATTTCAGCAAGAAACGGGGAGTTAGGGACCTCGTCTCACCTGATTAATCTGCAACCCACAAATTCGTGGAATACTATTCATCTTCATGACTTCGCCTTCTCTCCCTCCATCCATCAATGACGTTTTGGATATGCTTTGAATTCCGCTTGGATATTATTGGGTGGCCACCACCTGAAAATTGTTTGGCGGTCCAGAACTTCAGATCTGTGTTGGTCTCCTTACCATCCTCCTCTTGAGCTTCTCAAGATCCATGGCAGCGGGCGAGGCAGCGATGATGGAGAATGAATTTGGCCGTGGTCCTCGGAGTGGATTGGGAAGGGAGAGGGGCTGACGAGAGGGATCATCAAAGCTGAGGGAACCGAAGGGGAAGGAATGGCAAGATATGAACCGATAGGGAGAGGAGAAGACAAACATGACAATAAATGGGCCTATGTTATTGGCTTCGTACAACCGGTTAAGAAAAGCAGTCATGAAGCTGTCTTATTATCTTAGCATAATAAACATAAGGGAGATAGATAGTTGTGAACTTGTGATTGGCTGGTATTTGATTTGTGATTATGGTCATGGGGGAATTGTGTTTGATTGATGATTCCTTCCACTAAACGCTAGATCGCCATTCGTTTGTTAAACACAGTTCTTTTCGCGTTTGATATTGTGGCCGACACAAACAATTTTGACAATCTTATGAGAGATCCTCCTGCAGCGTCTCGATGTCCCATGTTCTTGTGGCCGACAAAAACAATTTTGACTCCAAAACATGAGCGGTAGGTGATTCCATGCACATCGGTCTTAGCATATGATCCCGTGGTAAGTTTTCTTGCATGATCCTGGTATTCCTTGGCGTAGTACATCACACCCTTCCAAAATTCCTCTCTAAACCTGTCAAGATGAGCTTCCAAGGGCCGCTTCCAAGGACGTTCAGATCGTGCCTTCAAAAGTCAGATACTTTATGAACTAGATCATTCCCCGCGCGTTGCAGCGGCAATTAGTAGCTCAAAATTTCTTGAAATATGATCAGGAACATATAAGACTATTAAACAAATCAATCATCTCTATAAATAACATGACTCCTTACTGTTTTTATTTCATAAAAAGAAGAAAATGGAAAATAGTGACTGCATCATTGCATGAGCAGGTGGTTTTAGAATAGGATCCACACCATGAAGACGATTAGAACTGTTTTTGGTGTATATTTTGGCAGATCTTCTGACAACAACAGACCTCTTATATCTTGTAGAACATAACTTGCAAAATATTTACCAAAAGAATCATCAGCACTAAAATAGTATTAGGCAGATAACCAAAGCTATTGATTCCCTTAGACACAGCTTCATTCAGTCCACAGTGTTATAAACAGTCTACCACATGCATGGTTAGCGAAAGAATTACAATCTTCAGAAACGTGCTATTGGCTCTTCTTGGGAAAAAAATAGCCTGCCAATTGGGCAAGCAGTATGTTGCCATGCCGTGGAGCAATTAAAATGCTACTCGAAATGAATATAAATTAAAATACCAGAATTGCACTACAGAGTTTTACAGTATATGAAATCATCAAATGAGGGAGATATTCTATTTGTTCTACACTTAAACCAGCGTGTGATGAAGCAAGATTTTATGAGGAAAAAAAGGTAGCTTTTTTTCAATGGAATTGCAACTTCTTTGATAAACTAATAATTAGAGCCATGCAGATTCCAGAAGTAAATACCTCCCGAGCAGCAGTAATCAGTGTGGTGGCAAGCGGCAGAACGAAAGCCATGGTTGAGGAGGACATAATGTAATTCTGGTGGCACATCAGGTCGACGGCTAGCTGTTGCTGCAGCTTGCCCGCACAGCAGCCTTGCACCATGGGCGTATGTGGCGGAAGGGGTAGTGTCTTCCGTCGAGCAGTTGGCATAGGTGGGAGCGACTGTGATTTGTCGCTGACAACTATTCATTTTTTGCATGTTTTATTCCAAGCTACCGCGCTGATCCGTATGTGGTCCTTACTCACTCCGACAGAGGCCAGGGAGCGTTTGGTTACTGAATCTGTCCGGTGGGAGATGGTAGCGCGGGATATCTTCAACCGGTTTGAATGGCGGTCATGTAATAGGATAGACGATTAGTTTTCCTATCTTTGTTATGCCAGCCGGTTGTGGCTCTATGGCCTTTTTATCTTTGGCGTTGAGGCTCTCTGTGAGCTAGCCTTTCTTTTGTTTCCCGACTTTAAGACCTTGTTGAACCTATTTTATTTATAAATGTGGCCGTATGCATCGTTTTATGATGCAGAGGCCGGGGAGTTCCCCCTTTTTGAAAAAAAGCTATTTGTCAGGCCTCGTTATGCCTCCAACGCCTATCGCACCCACATAGTGCGCCTGCAACACCTCCGCGAGATCCTCGGCCACCTCTGTGGCTATCAGTGGTGGTACCACCAGCTTCCAGTTAGGCAGTGATTTGCAACATCCTCAACCTAACGCTTTTATCCACAACTGATTGGTAAAGACTTTTTGAACTGAAACCGGACAGGACGAAACAGAGGTAGATGGAAATTTCAGCAAGAAACGGGGAGTTAGGGACCTCATCTCACCTGATTAATCTGCAACCCACAAATTCGTGGAATACTATTCATCTTCATGACTTGGCCTTCTCTCCCTCCATCCATCAATGACGTTTTGGATATGCTTTGAATTCCGCTTGGATATTATTGGGTGGCCACCACCTGAAAATTGTTTGGCGGTCCAGAACTTCAGATCTGTGTTGGTCTCCTTACCATCCTCCTCTTGAGCTTCTCAAGATCCATGGCAGCGGGCGAGGCAGCAATGATGGAGAATGAATTTGGCCGTGGTCCTCGGAGTGGATTGGGAAGGGAGAGGGGCTGACGAGAGGGATCATCAAAGCTGAGGGAACCGAAGGGGAAGGAATGGCAAGATATGAACCGATAGGGAGAGGAGAAGACAAACATGACAATAAATGGGCCTATGTTATTGGCTTCATACAACCGGTTAAGAAAAGCAGTCATGAAGCTGTCTTATTATCTTAGCATAATAAACATAAGGGAGATAGATAGTTGTGAACTTGTGATTGGCTGGTATCTGATGACATGCCATGCTGAGTTGGACCATCTGCATGTCAAGAGAATAACTTGTAGTGGGGAGCAACTTCTTAAGAATGTAAGATTAGGTTCCTTCAAGAGCCTCCAGGCTTGTTTAGGAACACCTTGCCACCGTCGCCGCTGACTTGGGGCGGGCTCTGGCCCAGATGAAGTGCCCGAGCAACTACCCCCCAGGATTTACCAAGTATGATCTAACCAGCTCAATCTTACCAATACCAGTTGCAATGGCTATGTTTTGTCGGTTGATGTATTTATCATGTTGTAGTAAACATGCCTGACACGTCTTAGCTGTTTTCCCTACCTTTTTATACACAACTGGGCCATTCTCTGCTCTGACAGCACCTGCCTTGCGATGTTTAACTCTGCTAGTTGCATTTTTATCAGTACCAGTTTCAATGGTAATACTGGGTTGCCTGTAGTTAAATGTATCTTATTTATTTTCAGTACTGCACATTGTGTGATGTTCCAGTATTAACTGTCCAGCTCAATTTCACCAATACCAGCAACAAACTTACAATACATGACTCAGGATGATGTTAAGCCTGTTATAATTAACAGTTGTATCCATTTTTTAATCTGTCCCTTTACTATCGTGCTACTCTCCATAATGAAGATATCACTAGAGATGCTGTCGTTTTATTTTCATTTGCTATTTGTGTTGGATGCTAACCTTGTTCTAGTTAACATGCCTTTCCATGTACTTACGCAGGGCCATAACGGGCGATGTTGTTGTTTGCCGTTGAGGTTAGCTGCATCCCATGTCTTACAGTATTTTACACCATTTGTGCAATTGCAATTTAACTTCTAATATTTATTGGTTTCCTGTAGGTACACATGTCAGTGGCACTGATCCACACATCGACCTGGAGGAACACCTCGCATCTGCTGCCGCTAACTTGGGGCAGGCTCTGTCCAAGATCAAGTGCCCTAGCAACTACCTCTCAGGACTTGCCAAGTATGAACTCACCAGTTCAATCTTAACAATACCAGTTGTAAGGACTATGTTTTGTACGGTTGATGTATTAAACATGTTTTTAGTAAACATGCCTAACACGTCTTAGCTATTTTTCCAACCTTTTTATAGACAACTGGGCCATTCTCTGCTCTGGCAGCACCTGCCTTGCGATGTTTAACTCTGCCAATTACATTTTTATCAGTACCAATTTCAGTGGCTATACTAGGTTAACTGTCACTACTAGGGAAAACCCTAGCAGTAGCGCGCGTTTGAAGCCTATCAGTAGCGCGGGGTACATCGCTACTAGTAAGGCGCTACAGCTAAAGGTTAGCAGTAGCGTGGGCTGAACCGCGCTACTGCTACATCGACTTAGTAGCAGCGCTTTCTAAAATGAGCGCTACTGGTAATTAGTAGTAGCGCTTCTACTAGCACGCACTACTACTATTATTCCGTATTTCTTTTTTCTTTCATGTTGTATTCATACACCTTTATACAAGTTTTCATACCACAACAATTTAGAGAATGATTTTACATCATAATGAGTTATTACATCAGTAGGATAAAGAACCGTGGACTAGTTTCAGGTGGATGGACATCCACTTGAAACTAATCCACGGTTCTTTCACCCAATGATCTAATAAATATCATCATCATCATCACATATCATTAACAACTTATCATCATAATACATCATTGTCATATAACACCTCCTCATGATAATCATTTTCATCAATGAGAAATCACATACAAGTTGGTCATTAGACATAATCACAACTACTCATCATCATCAACTCTCATAAACATATTGTACCTCATAACCTACTACATTCTCTTAGGACCTAAGATATTTTCTTGGGTAAAATAGCATAAAACAAGATAGCCCCTGACTCTCCATTACGGAGAATGGAGATTATCCTGTCTCCAATCCTTGCCTTTCGCGCAATGTTGCTTCCAAGAACCTCCTTACGAATGTCCATACATTTCTTCCATTCTTTGATTATCATGTGTTCACCGTTTTTAGAAACCCGGTATGCACATGTGTGATTCGTAGGACGACATGGCTGTATGTTCAAAACATTCAGGCGACCATTCTGATACATCAAATGAGGCACACAATCCATCGGGATTTTCTGTTGAAAAACATAGTAATAACTTCGTGGTTAGCAATGTAGTTCAGTTTTAGAAATATGCAAAAGATGCATGGATGTCGTAATAGTAAAAAATCTTACCAAGAAATCTCCATGGAAGTTATCGTTGTTCAACACGTGCACTAGTGGCACGTATTCACCATAATTTGGAGGAGTTCGATAAAAGGCATTGTAATTCCCAATGTCAGTACAATATGTGACCAGATGATTTTTCTCTTGATAAGTTAACTCAGAGCCATCTGTGTAGTTGGTTCTGTCTAGCATCTTCCGCACACTCTTTGAAGCATGAAAATAAGCTATCAATTGAAATAAGATGTCATCTATTTTGAAATAAACAATATAAATTACTTAATAACTATATTTGAGGAACTCACATAGCGGAAGAATTGGAAGCGTATCAACAAGAACCCAAATTTCCAAATTATCTTGGTCGATTTCAGGATCACCAAGATCCATGGTGACAAACATACCCTCTTGAAAATCATACATCTTGCCAAGTGCTTCCCAACCCGGGCAACCAAAATGGGATACACTCTCAGAATTGTACAGATTTACCTCAAAATCCATACCATGATGGGTCCTTAGGTTAATTTTCTTAGTTTCGTTCCTCTCATGATCTTCAAAACCCATCCTCTCCGAGACATAGCGTCTTGCATGGCATGTGATAAGCTAGTCGAATTGTAAAAGACGAAAATTACACGTTGAAGTAGTAGAAGTCGAGCTTAATTACGAAAACAACACTTAGTGTCGTAGCGTACCGTTTCACAATTGAAGGCCTCCTCGAGCTTAATGCTGAAGCGCCGATTGTCGTCCAGGTGAGGCCTGTTGCAGAAACCCAGGTTGTCGCCGCACCAGGAGCACTCCCCGGGACCTTCTTCGTCCGACGACATTTCCTATGTTCATAATTAAAAGATTAAACTTGTACAATTAAATATATGTACTACAAAAACTAAATTAGATCATTATTATTCATCACGGGTTGACTATGGGTCTGTCAAGTCTTTTCTTGAAAACCCTCAGCTCACGTGGTGTATATATTCGACTGTCGGTGATGGTAGCTCCTCCTTTCGTTCCCGAGTGCATTACAACAAATTGTCTAGCACATGGGAATGAAGGAGAAGCTACCCCCACGACAACAGTCGGGATTCTTCGTCCTCTAATATATGGTGGATACTCTCCCTCACTGATTCCTCTCTGACATGTGCGACCGTTGGTGATGGTCGTTACTCCTCGTTCCCCTAGTGCATAACAAAGGTCTAGCACCCAGAGAAGAAGGAGAAACGACCCCCACGATAACAGTCGGGATTCTTCGGCCTTGACAGTCTTAAAGTCAACCTGAAATATCATTTAATTATCTTTCTAGAAAATCCAGGCCACTCGATATTTCCTACATATTCTAGCACAAGTCATGCCAAAATTCACGGAAAATTCCGGCATGACCTTTGCTAAAACAGGACATATCGAGCACCTGAAATTTGCCGGAACGGAAATTAATCAACACTCCGGCAAAACATAGGCCACTCGCATATACATGTTTTTATCTACATAGGCCTATTTGAGCAACACAAGATATACATGTTTTTATCTACATCATATCTTATAGGACTAATATTGACATGGAGATTTGGCTGGTCTCACCTCGAGGTCGGAGGGGGTCGGTGACGGGGACGACGGCGGGGATGATGGAGGGGCTCCTTGATTTCTGCAAAGACAAAAACCCTATAAGTTATCACTAATACATCCCGAATAGTATCATACATATAACATCACTAATTGCTTAAACTAAAAAAATAACAACAAATATGGCATGTTCAACTAGTTCTATTAATTCAACTAGTTCTTACTAAAAATAAACTTACTAGAAATAGAAATAAACTAGTTCAACCAGTTATATTAATTTTCTTACTCAAAATACATTAGTTCTATTAATTCAACTAGTTCTTACTAAAACCAAACTAGTTCAACTAGTTTATTAATTTACTTACTAACTATTTTAAACACTTACTAAAAACAGTAAAAAAACTACATTATACAATAGTAAAAAACAGAAGAAAAAAAAGATGGAGGGAGGAGGAAGAAGGAGAGGGGAGGAAGG
>NC_057807.1:683247471-683249332 GCF_018294505.1 Triticum aestivum | reverse complement strand
AAGGGGGAAGAAGGGGCGGTGGGAGGAGGGTGGCTGGAGGATGAGGGGGGAGGAGGGAGTATCTCGGCGAGGAGCAGCACGGCGGCGGCGGACGACGGGTTCGGTGCGGCCGGGCGAGAGCGAATGAGAGGGAGAGAGTGAGTGAGAGGGAACTGCACCGCATGCTCTAGGATAAGGTAAGTAAGTAGTAGCTTGTTTCAGAGAAAAGCGCTACTGCTAAGAGACGTAGCAGTAGCGCTGGCGGGGCTTACCCGCAAGTGCTAAGTGTGTCTAGCCAACTGCGTCCAGTCCAAGTATAGCAGTAGCATTCTTTGGCAGAACGCGCTACTGCTAAAGTAGTAGCAGCAGCGCGGTTTATTTAAAATCGCTACTACTAAAGTAGTAGCAGTTGCATGGCATGTGATAAGCTAGTCGAATTGTAAAAGACGAAAATTACACGTTGAAGTAGTAGATGTCGAGCTTAATTACGAAAACAACACTTAGTGTCGTAGCGTACCGTTTCACAATTGAAGGCCTCCTCGAGCTTAATGCTGAAGTGCCTATTGTCGTCCAGGTGAGGCTTGTTGCAGAAACCCAGGTTGTCGCCGCACCAGGAGCACTCCCCGGGACCTTCTTCGTCCGACGACATTTCCTATGTTCATAATTAAAAGATTAAACTTGTACAATTAAATATATGTACTACAAAAACTAAATTAGATCATTATTATTCATCACGGGTTGACTATGGGTCTGTCAAGTCTTTTCTTGAAAACCCTCAGCTCACGCGGTGTATATATTCGACCGTCGGTGATGGTGGCTCCTCCTTTCGTTCCCGAGTGCATTACAACAAATTGTCTAGCACATGGGAACGAAGGAGAAGCTACCCCCACGACAACAGTCGGGATTCTTCGTCCTCTCATATATAGTGGATACTCTCCCTCACTGATTCCTCTCTGACATGTGCGACCGTTGGTGATGGTCGTTACTCCTTCCCCTAGTGCATAACAAAGGTCTAGCACCCGGAGAAGAAGGAGAAACGACCCCCGCGACAACAGTCGGGATTCTTCGGCCTTGACAGTCTTAAAGTCAACCTGAAATATCGTTTAATTATGTTTCTAGAAATTCCAGGCCACTCGATATTTCCTACATATTCTAGCACAAGTCATGCCAAAATTCATGGAAAATTCCGGCATGACCTTTGCTAAAACAGGACATATCGAGCACCTGAAATTTGCCGGAACGGAAATTAATCCACACTTTGGCAAAACATAGGCCACTCGGATATACATGTTTTTATCTACATAGGCCTATTTGAGCAACACAAGATATACATGTTTTTATCTACATCATATCTTATAGGACTAATATTGACATGGAGATTTGGAGGGTCTCACCTCGAGGTCGGAGCGGGTCGGTGACGGGGACAACGGCGGGGATGATGGAGGGGCTCCTTGATTTCTGCAAAACAAAAATCCTATAAGTTATCACTAATACATCCCGAATAGTATCATACATATAACATCACTAATTGCTTAAACTAAAAAAATAACAACAAATATGGCATGTTCAACTAGTTCTATTAATTCAACTAGTTCTTACTAAAAATAAACTTACTAGAAATAGAAATAAACTAGTTCTTTCTAAAAATAAACTAGTTCAACCAGTTATATTAATTTTCTTACTCAAAATACATTAGTTCTATTAATTCAACTAGTTCTTACTAAAACCAAACTAGTTCAACTAGTTTATTAATTTACTTACTAACTATTTTAAACACTTACTAAAAACAGTAAAAAAAACTACATTATACAATAGTAAAAAACAGAAGAAAAAAAAGATGGAGGGAGGAGGAAGAAGGAGAGAGGAGGAAGGGGACGAGGCC